>NC_092271.1:8465212-8515989 GCF_036320965.1 Panulirus ornatus | reverse complement strand
ATATATATATATATATATACAGACACTTCCTAAGATCCTCGCCAAAAGCATTTCCCCCTTACCTTGACTGCTCCCACGATATGCTCCGTTCTCTCCCCGATGTACGACTCTACAAACGCCTCCAGGTCCTTCATTGCTGGTACAACCAAAACAAACCTGATGTGAAAAATGATTTCATTCAAAGAATTAGCTCAGCGTGTTATATAAAGACGAAGTTCATTTCATATGTCTGGTATTTTTTTTGTAGTGCATGATGCTAGAAATGTCTTTTATTGAACATTCATTTGAATATCATATATCAATTTAATTGTATCCAGCAGTTTAAACTTCTGTTTACTTTCCAATACTGATAACCCTTGCACATACAGTATCGTCATTCCTCTCTATTTCACTCTTCGTCTGTTTCATGTCATAAATAGCACCACAAGTACCTCACTTTCATGTTCTTTTTCTTCGTATCATGATCCCTTTGGAAATTACTGATGGTCCTATTTTCTTTTGTATTATAAATGAACGAAACACTGTTTTTGTAGCGTTTTAGATGCTTCATCAATGTTAACGTCCTATGAATCTGACCTTGCAATTATCTCCGTCACTGTTAGAAAATTTACCCATTTTCATCTTTATCAAACCTTCTTAGAAATATATTTCAGTTATTGTTATCGTTGTGCTAGTAATGCTCTCCATATAAGCTGACTTTCTTTATATTCTCACCTTTTTTCATTTTTGCTCTCCGTTCCTCTCCTAAGCAAGGTAGTCCCAGGAAAAGGCGAAGGGAAGTCTCATTTGCTCACCCGCATTCGCCAACAGGCATGTGTGATTCACCAAAACAATAGCCCCTTATCCACAACTACCTCCCACAGACCTCTTCATGGTTTCCCCGGCTGCGTCATATTCCCTGGTTTAGTCCACTGACAGCAAGTTTTCCCCTGTATACCACATCTCTGTATTCTTAGTATATCTTGCTTTTCTTGCCTTACGAATCTTGTTTATTACATTATTGTTTTTCAGTTTCATCTCTCCATTAAACACTCCCAGCTACTTAACTGGGTGATACCGGACATTTATCCCTCTATGCATGGGATCTGTTATGACGTATTGCTGTGTGCTGTTTGTTACAATGTGCATATAATGTTATTCAGGCAATGAGACACTTAATTCTTGTTTCCTTTCAACTGTTTCCTGGAGTTCTCTTTTTATTCAAATAATTGCCTTTCATCTAATCTTTATAGTCACCATCTTTTCAATAATTTCATCTCCATTTGACAGTAGAGCCAAATATCATCACGAAGGGGGGTCTACATCAAATGTGTTTGATGTCACTCTTGCTATTTGATCTGATTGCAGACGAAGTAGCAAGGGAAGTGACTGCATGGATATTCGAGCTGCAGATGATACGGCCTTGGTGGCAGACTCAAGGCAGAAACTACAGAAGTTGGTGTCTGTTAAAAAGCGTGTGAGAAAGGCGGAAGTCGAAAGTTGGTATGAACAAATGTATTACAGTGTAGTGTAGCGGAGGAGGGAGATACTTGATGGTTCCATTGCGAGTTTATATCAGGAGGACCTGGAAGTGGGATGCTTTATGTACCTGGGAATAGACATGGCAGTGAAAGGTACACTGGGGCCGGAAGTAAGTAATAGGGTGGGAGATGAGGCTCTAGGTACGTTGAGGAGCGAGAGGAAGGTAAGGTTAATGTTTGGCGTGGCAAAGGTGCAATAGTCTTAATGTACTCCGTCTTGTCAGTGTTGAATAAAACTAAGTCGTAGAGCTTGAGTGCAAAGGAGTGGAAGAATGATGGCCGTATGGGAAGTGCAATGCAAGAGGAATCAATGTGGTGTGTATGTAAGGCAGGATGATCGTGTAAGGAATGACGGTGTAAGAGTGAAGTGTGGAAGTAACCACTGTTTTGCCTGAGAGATGAATAAGCTTTACCGAAATGGTATGGAGGTTTGGAGACGATGTGCGAGAAAAGACTGACTAAAAGGCATTATGTGGGAAGAGTCAGAGAAAGGAGGAAACCGAAGAACAAAAATAAAGCGTGTATCATATGAAGGTTTTAGAAATCGACACATCAACACTGAGAAGGAAACAGGTCGTGCAGGGACAGAATGAAATTGATCGACCGAATATACGGGAACATGGAGTGACGTGTCATCAGTAGATAAAATTAAAGATGAAAAGCAAGGGATAACGATGCTGTTCTCCTGAGGAGCAAGGTAGCGACAGAGACGGATGAAGATAAGCAGGTACAAATATATACACTTATATGTAAATATATGTCTGCGTATATGTATGTATATGTATGTATATGTGAGTATATGGATATGAGTGCATTGGTCACTCTTCGTCTGTTTCCTAGCGCTACCTCGACGAAGAAACAGACAACGATTATATATAATATATACATTAATATATATATATATATATATATATATATATATATATATATATATATATATACATATATCCCTGGGGATAGGGGAGAAAGAATACTTCCCACGTATTCCCTACGTGTCGTAGAAGGCGACTAAAAGGGAAGGGAGCGGGGGGCTGGAAATCCTCCCCTCTCGTTTCTCTTTTTTTTTTTTTTTTTCCAAAAGAAGGAATAGAGAAGGGGGTCAGGTGAGGATATTCCCTCAAAGGCCCAGTCCTCTGTTCTTAACGCTACCTCGCTATCGCGGTAAATGGCGAATAGTATGTAAGAATATATATATATATATATATATATATATATATATATATATATATATATATATATATATATATATATATATTTTTTTTTTTTTTTGCTTTGTCGCTGTCTCCCGCGTTTGCGAGGTAGCGCAAGGAAACAGACGAAAGAAATGGCCCAACCCAGCCCCATACACATGTATATACATACGTCCACACACGCAAATATACATACCTACACAGCTTTCCATGGTTTACCCCAGACGCTTCACATTCACTCATTCAATCCACTGACAGCACGTCAACCCCGGTATACCACATCGATCCAATTCACTCTATTCCTTGCCCTCCTTTCACCCTCCTGCATGTTCAGGCCCCGATCACGCAAAATCTTTTTCACTCCATCTTTCCACCTCCAATTTGGTCTCCCACTTCTCGTTCCCTCCACCTCCGACACATATATCCTCTTGGTCAATCTTTCCTCACTCATTCTCTCCATGTGCCCAAACCATTTCAAAACACCCTCTTCTCCTCTCTCAACCAAGCTCTTTTTATTTCCACACATCTCTCTTACCCTTACATTACTTACTCGATCAAACCACCTCACACCACACATTGTCCTTAAACATCTCATTTCCAGCAAATCCATCCTCCTGCGAACAACTCTATCCATAGCCCACGCCTCGCAACCATACAACATTGTTGGAACCACTATTCCTTCAAACATACCCATTTTTGCTTTCAGAGATAATGTTCTCGACTTCCACACATTCTTCAAGGCTCCCAGGATTTTCGCCCCCTCCCCCACCCTATGATCCACTTCCACTTCCATGGTTCCATCCGCTGCCAGATCCACTCCCAGATATCTAAAACACTTTACTTTTTCCAGTTTTGCTCCATTCAAACTTACCTCCCAATTGACTTGACCCTCAACCCTACTGTACCTAATAACCTTGCTCTTATTCACATTTACTCTTAACTTTCTTCTTTCACACACTTTACCAAACTCAGTCACCAGCTTCTGCAGTTTCTCACATGAATCAGCCACCAGCGCTGTATCATCAACGAACAACAACTGACTCACTTCCCAAGCTCTCTCATCCACAACAGACTTCATACTTGCCCCTCTTTCCAAAACTCTTGCATTCACACCCCTAACAACCCCATCCATAAACAAATTAAACAACCATGGAGACATCACACACCCCTGCCGCAAACCTACGTTCACTGAGAACCAATCACTTTCCTTTCTTTCTACACGTACACATGCCTTATATCCTCGATAAAAACTTTTCACTGCTTCTAACAACTTGCCTCCCACACCATATATTCTTAATACCTTCCACGGAGCATATCTATCAACTCTATCATATGCCTTCTCCAGATCCATAAATGCTACATACAAATCCATTTGCTTTTCTAGGTATTTCTCACATACATTCTTCAAAGCAAACACCTGATCCACACATCCTCTACCACTTCTGAAACCACACTGCTCTTCCCCAATCTGATGCTCTGTACATGCCTTCACCCTCTCAATCAATACCCTCCCATATGATTTACCAGGAATACTCAACAAACTTATACGTCTGTAATCTGAGCACTCACTCTTATCCCCTTTGCCTTTGTACAATGGCACTATGCACGCATTCTGCCAATCCTCAGGCACCTCACCATGAGTCATACATACATTAAATAACCTTATCAACCAGTCAATAATATATATATATATATATATATATATATATATATATATATATATATATATATTCATTTATTTATTTCCTTTGTTGCTGTCTCTTGTGGTAGCGAGGTAGCGCAAGGAAACACGAAAGAATGGCCCAACCCACCGACATACACATGTATATACATATACTTCCACACACGCAAATATACATACCTATACATTTCAATGTATGCATATATATACACACACAGACATATACATATATACACATGTACATAATTCATACTGTCGGCCTTTATTCATTCCCATCGCCACCTCGCCACAAATGTAATAACAACCCCTCCCCCCTCATGCGTGCGAGGTAGTGCCAGGAAAACACAACAAAGGTCCCATTCGTTGACACTCAGTCTCCAGCTCTCATGTAATAATGCACCGAAACCACAGCTCCCTTTCCACACCCAGGTCCCAGAGAACTTTCCATGGTTTACCCCAGACGCTTCACATGCCCTGGTTCATACATACATACATACATACATACATATATATATATATATATATATATATATATATATATATATATATATATATATATATATATATATATATATATATATATATATATATATATATATATATATATATATATATATTTATATTATATATATATATATATATATATATATATATATATATATATATATATATATATATATATATATATATATTCATTTTTTTGCTTAGTCGCTGTCTCCCGCGTTTGCGAGGTAGCGCAAGGAAACAGACAAAAGAATGGCCCAACCCACCCACATACACTTGTATATACATACACGTCCACACACGCAAATTTACATACCTATACATCTTAATGTACACATATATATACACACACACATACATTTACATATATACACATGTACATAATTCATACTGTCTCCCTTTATTTATTCCTATCGCCACCCCGCCACACAAGGAATACCAGCCCCCTCCACCCTTATGTTTGCGAGGTAGCACTAGGAAAAGACAACAAAGGCCCCATTCCTTCACACTCAGTCTCTAGCTCTCATGTAATAATGCACCGAAACCACAGCTCCCTTTCCACATCCAGGCCCCACACAACTTTCCATGGTTTACCCCAGACGCTTCACATGCCCTGCTTCAATTCATTGCCAGCACGTCGACCCCAGTATACCACATCGTTCCAATTCACTCTATTCCTTGCACACCTTTCACCCTCCTGCATGTTCAGGCCCCGATCACTCAAAATCTTTTTCACTCCATCTTTCCACCTCCAATTTGGTCTCCCACTTCTCGTTCCCTCCACCTCTGACAAATATATCCTCTTGGTCAGTCTTTCCTCACTCATTCGCTCCATGTGACCAAACCATTTCAAAACACCCTCTTCTGCTCTCTCAACCACACTCTTTTTATTTCCACACATCTCTCTTACCGTTACATTATTTACTCGATCAAACCACCTCACACCACATATTGTCCTCAAACATCTCATTTCCAGCACATACACCCTCCTGCGTACAACTCTATCCATAGCCAAATACTTTGCCAAACTCAGTCACCAGCTTCTGCAGTTTCTCACATGATTCAGCCACCTGCACTGTATAATCAGCGAACAACAACTGACTTACTTCCTAAGCTCTCTCATCCACAACAGACTGCATACTTGCCCCTCTTTCCAAAACTCTTGCATTCACCTCCCCAACAACCCCATCCATAAACAAATTAAACAATCATGGACACATCGCACACCCCTGTCGCAAACCTACATTCACAGAGAATCAATCACTTTCCTCTCTTCCTGTACGTACACATGCCTTACATCCTCGATAAAAACTTTACACTGCTTCTAATAACTTGCCTCCCTCACCATATATTGTTAATACCTTGCACAGAGCATCTCTATCAACTCTATCATATGCCTTCTCCAGAACCATAAATGCTACAGACTAATCCATTTGCTTTTTTAAGTATTTCTCACATATATTCTTCAAAGCAAACACCTGATCCACACATCCTCTACCACTTCTGAAACCACACATGCCACTCATGCCACAAGCATCTTTTGCGCAAGCAATCACTGCTTCCCTAAATACATCCCATTCCTCACCTACTCCCCTTACGTCCTTTGTTCTCACATTTTTCTATTCTGTACTCAGTCTTTCCTGGTACTTCCTCAGACAAGTCTTATCCCCAAGCTCACTTACTCTCACCACTCTTTTCATCAAAACATTCTCCCCTCTTTTCTGAAAACCTCTCGGTTGGGGGAGGTGGCGAAAGCTCTGGGAGCGTTGAAGAATGCGTGGAAGTCGAGAACAATATCACGGAAAGCAAAATTGGGTATGTTTGAAGGATTAGTGGTTCCAACAATGTTATATGGTTGCGAGGCGTGAGCTGTAGATAAAGTTGTTTGGAGGAGCGTGAATGTGTTGGAGATAACATGTTTCAGAACCATATGTGGTGTGAGGTGATTTGATCGTGTCAGTAATGAAAGGGTAAGAAAGATCTGTGGTAATAAAAAAAGCGTGGTTGAGAGAGCAGAAGACGGTGTTTTGATTTGGATTTCTCACATGGAGAGAATGAGTGATTAACGATTGACTAAGAGGATATATGTGTTAGAGGTGGAAGGAACAATGAGAAGTGGGAGACCAAATTGTGGGTGGAAAGATGGAATGAAAAAGATTTTGAGTGATCAGGGACTGAACATGCAGGAGGGTGAAAGGCAGGCAAGGAATAGAGTGAATTGAAACGATTTTGTATACCGGGGTCTAAGTGCTGTCAATGGACTGAACCAGGGCATGTGAGGCGTCTAGGGTAAACCATGGAAAGTTCTGTGGGGCCTGGATGTGGAAAGGGAGCTGTGGTTTCGGTGAATTATTACCTGACAGCTACAGACTGCGTGTGAACGAATGTGACCTTTATTGTTTGTTCCTAGTGGTACCTCAAGCACATGCGGGGGGAGTGGGTTGTTATTGCATGCGTGGCGGGGAGGCGATGGGAAGAATTGAAGTCAGATAGGGGATAGGGGAGAAATAATACTTCCCACGTATTCCTCACGTGTCGTAGAAGGCGACTAAAGGGGAAGGGAGCAGGGGGCTGGAAACCCTTCCCTCCTTGTATTCTAATTTTCTAAAAGGGGAAAGAGAAGAAGGAATCACGCGGGGAGTGCTCATCTTCCTCGAAGGCTCAGATTGGGGTGTCTAAATGTGTGTGGATGTAACTAAGATGAGAAAAGAGATAGATAGGTAGTATGTTTGAGGAAAGGAACCTGGATGTTTTGGCTCTGAGTGAAACGAAGCTCAGTCGTAAAGGGGAAGAGTGGTTTGGGAAAGCCTTGGGAATAAAGTCAGGGGTTACTGAGAGGACAAGAGCAAGGGAAGGAGTAGCAATACTCCTGAAACAGGGGTGGTGGGAGTATGTGATAGAGTGTAAGAAAGTAAACTCTAGATTAATATGGGGAAAACTAGAAGTGGATGGAGAGAGATGGGTGATTATTGGTGCATATGCACTTGGGAATGAGAAGAAAGATCATGAGAGGCAAGAGTTTTGGGAGAAGCTGAGGGAGTGTGTTAGTAGTTTTGATGCACGAGACCGGGTTCTAGTGATGGGTGGTTTGGATACAAAGGTAAGTAATATGGCAGTTAAGGTAATTATTGGTGTACATGGGGTGTTCAGTGTTGTAAATGGAAATGGTGAAGAGCTTGTAGATTTATATGCTGAAAAAGGACAAGTGATTGGGAATACCTGTTTTACAAAGAGAGATGTAAATAAGTATATGTATGGAAGTAGGAGAGATGGCCAGAGAGCGTTATTGGATTACGGGTTAATTGATATAGCGCGAAAGAGAGAATTTTGGATGTTACTATGCTGAGAAATGCAACTGGAGGGATGTCTACTCATTCTCCTCTGGAGGAGAAGGTGAAGATTTGTAGAGGTTTTCAGAAAAGATGAGAGACTGTTGGGGCAAAAAGAGTGGTGAGAGTAAGTGAGCATCGGAAGGAGACTTGTGTGAGGGAGTACCAGGAGAGACTGAGTACAGAATGAAAAAAGTTGAGAACAAAGGACGTGAGGGGAGTAGGGGAGAAATGGAATGTATTTAGGGAAGCAGTGATGGCTTGTGCAAAAGATGGTTGTGGCATGAGAAGCGTGGGATGTGGGCAGATTAGACAAGGTAGTGAGTGGTGGGATGAAGTGAGATTATTAGCGAAAGAGAAGAGAGAGGCATTTGGACTATTTTTGCAAGGAAATAATGCAAATAAGTGGGAGATGTATAAAAGAAAGAGGCAGGAGGTCAAGAGAAAGGTGCAAGAGGTGAAAAAGAGGGCAAATGAGAGTTGGGTTGAGAGAGTATCATCAAATTTAAGGAATAATAGAAAGACGTTTTGGAAGGAGGTAAATAAAGTGCGTAAGACAAGGGAGCAAATGGGAACTTCAGTGAAAGGGGCTATTGGGTAGGTGATAACAAGTAGTGGTGATGTGAGAAGGAGATGGAGTGAGTATTTTGAAGGTTTGTTGAATGTGTTTGATGATAGAGTGGCAGATATAGGGTGTTTTGGTTGAGGTGGTGTGCAAAGTGAGAGGGTTAGGGAGGATGATTTGGTAAACAGAGAAGACGTAGTAAAAGCTTTGTGGAAGATGAAAGCCGGCAAGGCAACGGATTTGGGCGGTATTGCAGTTGAATTTATCAAAAAAGGGGGTCACTGTATTGTTGACTGGTTGTTAAGGTTATTTAATGTATGTATGATTCATGGTGAGGTGCCTGAGGATTGGCGGAATGCTTGCATAGTCCCATTGTACGAAGGCAAAGGAGATAAAGGTGAGTGCTCAAATTACAGAGGTATAAGGTTGTTGAGTATTCCTGGTAAATTATATAGGAGGGTATTGATTGAGAGGGTGAAGGCATGTATAGAGCATCAGATTGGGGAAGAGCAGTGTGGTTTCAGAAGTGGTAGAGAATGTGTGGATCAGGTATTTGCTTTGAAGAATGTATGTGAGAAATACTTAGAAAAGCAAATGGATTTGTATGTAGCATTTTTGGATCTGGAGAAGGCATATGATAGAGTTGGTAGAGATGCTCTGCGGAAGGTATTAGGAATATAAGGATTGGGAAGCAAGTTGCTAAAAGCAGTTTATATCGAGAATGTAAGGCATGCGTACGTGTAGAAAGAGAGGAAAGTGATTGGTTCTCAATAAATGTTGGTTTGCGGAAGGGGTGTGTGATGTCTCTATGTTTGTTCAATTTGTTTATGGTTGGGGTTGTTAGGGAGGTGAATGCAGGAGTTTTGGAAAGAGAGGCAAGTATGCAGTCTGTTGTGGATGAGAGAGCTTGGGAAGTGAGTCAGTTGTTGTTCGCTGATGACACAGCGCTGGTGACTGATTCGTTTGAGAATCTGCAGAAGCTGGTGACTGAGTTTGGTAAAGTGTGTGAAAGAAGAAAGTTAAGAGTAAATGTGAATAAGAGCAACGTTATTAGGTACAGTAGGGTTGAGTATCAAGTCAACTGGGAGGTAAGTTTGAATGGAGAAAAATTGGAGGAAGTAAAGTGTTTTAGATATCTGGGAGTGGATCTGGCAGCGGATGGAACCATAGAAGCGGAAGTAAATCGTAGGGTGGGGGAGGGGGCGAAAATCCTGGGAGCCTTGAAGAATGTGTGGACGTCGAGAGCATTATCTCCGAAAGCAAAAATGGATATGTTTGAAGGAATAGTGGTTCCAATAATGTTGTATGGTTGCCAGGCGTGGGCTATGGATAGAGTTGTGCGCAAGAAGGTGGATGTGCTGGAAATGAGATGTTTGAGGACAATATGTGGTGTGAGGTGGTTTGATCGAGTAAGTAATGTAAGGGTAAGAGCGATGTATGGAAATAAAAAGAGCGTGGTTGAGAGAGCAGAAGAGGGTGTTTTGAAATGGTTTGGGCACATGGAGAGAATGAGTGAGGAAAGATTGACCAAGAGGATATATGTGTCGGAGGTGGAGGGAACGAGGAGAATTGGGAGACCAAATTAGAGGTGGAAAGATGGAGTGAAAAAGATTTTGTGTGATCGGGGCCTGAACATGCAGGAGGGTAAAAGGCGGGCAAGGAATACAGTAAATTGGATGGATGTGGTATACCGGGGTCGACGTGCTGTCAATGGATTGAATCAGGGCATGTGAAGAGTCTGGGGTAAATTATGGAAAGTCGTGTGGGGCCTGAATGTGGAAAGGGAGCTGTGGTTTCGGGCATTATTGCATGACAGCTAGAGAGTGAGTGTGAGCGAATGGGGCCTTTGTTGTCTTTTCCTGGCGCTGCCTCGCGCACATGAGGGGGGAGGGGGATGTTATTCCATGTGTGGCGGGGTGGCGATGGGGTGAGTAGGGGCATACAGTGTGAATTGTGTGCATGTGTGTATATTTGTGTGTCTGTGTGTGTATATATGTGTGTACGCTGGGATGTGTGGGTGTGTATGTTTGCGTGTGTGGACGTGTGTGTGTGTGCATGTGTGTGGGGATGGGTTGGGCCATTTCTTTCGTCTGTTTCCTTGCGCTACCTCGCAGGCGCGGGAGACAGCGACAAATCAAAATAAATGAACATATGAATATATCCTCTGAGCTTCAGTTCACACCAAGCATTAGGCGTAATAATTCAATTTTAATTTAATTTTGAAACCAGATGGTCATTTGTCCTTGAGCACCCCGACCCTTCTCCCAGACGGGGATTAATTTCACCACCGTACTGGACATGTCATCCCTGTAGGCTTACAAGAGGGAGGGTGATCTACGCAGTTTTGAGCAACGCATTCTCCAACCAATCAGAATATTTCTGAGTCCCATAGCCAATCAAAATGTAAGGTTGTATAGCAAGCAGGGAACGCTTGTCTTTACTGTAATATATACCCATGACACCCGCTGAGTCTCTCTCTTTCTAGCCCAGCGAGGTATGTGGTCCACCCCTGCTGTAAGTCCTGCTGTGTTGTAAGCCTGTAAGCCCTGCTGTCCTATAAGCCCGTTATAATTATCAGTGTAATGTTATCGAAGAACTGCCTTAGAGGAAAGAGAACTCCTGTCTTGAAATCTTATCTGGAATGTTATCTTATGTTCAATGTTAAACTCACTTACAATGTTAACGTAATGTTTCATGCTTGATTTATGTGCCTATCTTTGTACACTTGAATTCTTTCATTATAAGTAGATTTAATGTAATGCTGGTCTTTAATTCAATCCCATAACTTTATTATTGTGTTATCCTGAGTTGTGCAACTTGACAAATCTATAACGTCCTTGCAAGACAAGGAACAGTAGTATTTGTAACATATGTTACTGGCTACCTTGCCTGAATAAGTAATGAATTCGTAACATATGAATTGGCGACCTTGCCAGGATATTTCTTGCCTTAACGGAATCTCTTTCCTTTTCGTTAATCATGCCGTTGACCAGCAACGCTGATGTTGACCAGTTCTGTCGATCTGATCCCTCTCACGAGGACATCAAATCTTTAACAAAGCATGAGTTAAAGCTTATTGCAACAAAGCATGAGTTAAAGCTTATTGCAAATAGGTTAAAATTGAGTTATGACCGGAAAGCTAGTAAGGTACAGTTGGAGACCTTAGTCATAAATCATTTTGCTAGTGAACAGATAGTAGATGCTGCGCCTGATGTTGAAATTAGTGTCGATAATACTGCTCCATCAGTGACGTTGGCCGAAGCCTCGATCCCTCCCACATCCCTAATGATGATAATGTTAATCCCGAGTACTGGCGAATTCAACTAGAGATAGCTAAGATCAATGCACAAGTGCTGGTATAGAAGGAGCAGACTGAACAAGCGAGGTTAGCTCTCGAACGTGAAAAACTTAGACTTAACGCTTCACCATCAGACCAGTGTCGTCTCGGTTGGGAGACTTACATCTCGTACCTAAGTTCGATGAAGATAATGTGGCTTCCTTTTTCCTAAAATTTGAACAGACTGCCCGTAACTGCTCTTGGCCAAAGTCAGCCTGGGTGACAGTTTTGCGGCGCCTCCTTTTTGGCAAAGCTGAATCCACATACACCGCGTTGAGCGATGACCAGTGTGGTGATTATGAGGTCGTTAAGCAGGCAGTGATAATTTCTTATCAGTTAAGTCCGGAAGCACACCGACTCAGATTTCGAACTAAGCATAAGCGCCCTGATCAACCCTACCTAGATCACTTTTGTGAGAAGTACAAGTTAGCCGTGCGGTGGGTACGTTCCGCGGGAGCTTATATCGATGCTGAATCGGTCCTGAAACTATTTGTGTTCGAGGAATGTAAGGACGGTCTACCCCGTGATGTACGGCAGTACGTAATAACTAAATCTGCGAAGGATTTTGAGGAGGCTGGGAAACTAGCAGATGAGTACATGTTAGATATCAAACTTGACGCGGGCAGGCGTTCAAAGGGCTACGACGGCAGAGGGAGGACCAATGATTATATAATCCCACCTGAATCTGCTACCTAGCCGGTAACTCATGAAAGTAAGGGGAAATACTCCAACAGAGTTAAGAGTTGTTTTTATTGTGGCAAGGCTGGGCACCAGGTGAGGGATTGCTGGGCTCGAGAGAAGGAATTTAGAGATTCTACCATGAGTAGACCGGTGAATCTCGTCTCGACTTTAGGGCCACTTAGTAAAGTAGGTGAGGCTGTCCCTGCTCGTAGGAAAAAGAGGGGTTGCGAGAGTGTAGTTAAGGATCCGTTCTGTGTCAACTACAATGCGTTCCTGTCTGAGGGCTATGTTAGTAGATGTGGTGTACGACGAAAAGTGACCGTATTACGGGTTTCTGGTGCTCTGCAGTCCTTGATGTTGGATGGCTTGGTGCCGCGAGGAGAGTTTAGAGACCGAGTCTTGCTAGATGGACTGTCGGGTCCCAAGGAAGCTCCACTAGTCGATATGAGGGTAGAAACAGATCTCTTCACGGGCCATGCTCTCATAGGGGTTGTAGATAGGTTACCTGTCTCAGGTGTGGGCTCTGTGTTAGGCAATGATCTAGCGGGTGGGAAGATGAACCCAATGCCGGTGTTGCCTACGGGCCCGGTGGAGTCCACGGAGGCAGTGCAGCTTGATGCAGAAGTACCAGAGTTAGTCTCCAACCACGATGATGCCAGGTCTATGACAGCTGGCACGGCAGGCCGTGTGCCTGAGGAGATAGCCGTTGAAATGCAGGAAGTTAAGACTCTCCCCCCGACTGAGACCAGCGAGAGGAAGCTGTGTGATACCCTCTCCCCTGGTGTAGCCTCCGTTGAGACGGCGGACCTTAAAGACTCTTCATGAGAGTGAGGCCAGCGAGAGGAAGCTATGTGATACCCTCTCCCCTGGTGTAGACATCGTTAAGACGAAGGAAGTGAAGTCTCTCCCTACGAGTGAGTCTAGTGAGAGGAAGCTCTGTGATACCCTCTCCCCTGGTGTAGACTCTGTTGAGACTGAGGATTTGTCTCATGCCCATTCAAGAGAGAAGACTCTCCCTGAGGATGAAATTAGTGAGGAGAAGCTGTGTGATACCTTCTGTGCTAGTTTCGAGTCCGAACGAGATTCAGTGGCTGAGACTGAGGATTTGTCTCGCGACCATTCAAGAGAGACTCAGGAACGGAAGACAATATGGTATGACAAACGATCTCGTTCAAGAAGGTTTGAGGCGGGCGACGAGGTATTGCTTCAACTACAGCAGCCAGGTCAACCCTTGGTTGCCCGTTTTCAGGGTTCCTACATCATTATCTGGAGTGTAGGAGACTCAAATTACCTTGTCTATACCCCCGATAGGCGCAGAGGTCGGAGATTATGCCACGTCAACATGCCTAAGCCATATTTCAGTCGTGAACCTCCCCCCTTGGAACCGACGGTGCCAGTCTGCATCATCTTACGTCCAGCGGTAGCCGTGTGTGACGAAGGCGACGACGTAGCTGCGAGTGCCTCGAAGACCTGGGACCCGCGCGGAGGCGTGAGGAAAATGAAGTGTTGCTTGTATATGGTTGGGTACTATAGGATGTTCATTGTAAATTTTGCAACAGTCGTAACCCCTCTGACAGATTTCTTGAAGAATGATATCAGATGTTTGGAATGAGTAGTGTGAGACAGTCTCTCTCTTATTAGTTAGGAACCCTACTTTTAAACTGTTTTATTTTGCAGGCTCCAACCAGATTATCTGTGAATGCCGCCAGTGTTGTAAAGGCTGATGAGGTCCCCATGCAGGAGGACAAGGAGAAGGTTGTGCCCAAACAGATAGCCCCACCATGAAGAGGGAACTTTTGTTTTGCTATCTGTATTGTAGCACTTTCTGTATGTGTTCTTCTGGCAATCACTAGAAGTAATCTTTGTTTTCCTATTTGTATTATAACACTGTATATTTGTGCCTTTTAGCCAATCAATTTAGAGTGTGCTGAATGCCAACCCTTCAAAATGTTCACAAGTTATGGGAACGGAGTCAGTCTTAAACAGATGGGCCTTGTTATGTACAATTTATACGTTACATTGTTTTCAGCACACCTCATGTGTTAACAGATTGTGTTAGCTGATTGTTTATCCCGCTCTTAAGAAAACTCCTCTTCCAGGAATTTTCTCCTTTAAGGAGGGGGGTGTTACGGAACACGTGTGTTTGTGCTCACATGTTCGTGTATATAATGTGTGTGTGTGTGTCCTTGTGTATGGTGTTGTTATTTCTTATCAGGACCAGGATTAAGGCCTCCCTCTGAGACGTCCTCTGAGCTTCAGTTCACACCAAGCATTAGGCGTAATAATTCAATTTTAATTTAATTTTGAAACCAGATGGTCATTTGTCCTTGAGCACCCCTGACCCTTCTCCCAGACGGGGATTAATTTCACCACCGTACTGGACATGTCATCCCTGTAGGCTTACAAGAGGGAGGGTGATCTACGCAGTTTTGAGCAACGCATTCTCCAACCAATCAGAATATTTCTGAGTCCCATAGCCAATCAAAATGTAAGGTTGTATAGCAAGCAGGGAACGCTTGTCTTTACTGTAATATATACCCATGACAACCGCTGAGTCTCTCTCTTTCTAGCCCAGCGAGGTAAGTGGTCCACCCCTGCTGTAAGTCCTGCTGTGTTGTAAGCCTGTAAGCCCTGCTGTCCTATAAGCTCGTTATAATTATCAGTGTAATGTTATCGAAGAACTGCCTTAGAGGAAAGAGAACTCCTGTCTTGAAATCTTATCTGGAATGTTATCTTATGTTCAATGTTAAACTCACTTTCAATGTTAACGTAATGTTTCATGCTTGATTTATGTGCCTATCTTTGTACACTTGAATTCTTTCATTATAAGTGGATTTAATGTAATGCTGGTCTTTAATTCAATCCCATAACTTTATTATTGTGTTATCCTGAGTTGTGCAACTTGACAAATCTATAACGTCCTTGCAAGACAAGGAACAGTAGTATTTGTAACATATGTTACTGGCTACCTTGCCTGAATAAGCATTGAATTCGTAACAATATATATGTTATCCCTGGGGATAGGGGATTAAGAATACTTCCCACGTATTCCCTGCGTGTCGTAGAAGGCGACTAAAAGGGGAGGGAGCGGGGGGCTGGAAATCCTCCCCTCTCGGTTTTTTTTTTTTTTTTTTTTTTTTTTTTTTTTTTTTTCAAAAGAAGGAACAGAGAATTGTGCCAGGTGAGGGTATTCCCTCAAAGGCCCAGTCCTCTGTTCTTAACGCTACCTCGCTAATGCGGGAAATGGCGAATAGTTTGAAAGAAAGAAAAGAAGAATATATATATATATATATATATATATATATATATATATATATATATATATATATATGTATATATATATATATATATATATATATATATATATATATATATATATATATATATATATATATATATATATATATATATATATATATATATATATATATATATATACATATATATATATATATATATATATATATATATATATATATATATATATATATATATATATATATATATATATATATTGTATTATTATTATTATTTTGCTTTGTCGCTCTCTCCCGCTTTATCGAGGTAGCGCAAGGAAACAGAAGAAAGAATGGCCCAACCCACCCACATACACATGTATATACATACACGTCCACACACGCAAATAAATATACCTATACATCTCAACGTATACATATATATATACACACACAGACATATACATAAATACACATGTACATAATTCATACTGTCTGCCTTTATTCATTCCCATCGACACCTCGCCACACATGAAATAACAACCCCCTCCCCCCTCATGCGTGCGAGGTACCGCTAGGAAAAAGACAACAAAGGCCCCATTCGTTCACACTCAGTCTCTAGCTATCATGTAATAATGCACCGAAACAACAGCTCCCTTTCCACATCCAGGCCCCAGAGAACTTTCCATGGTTTATCTCAGACGCTTCATATGCCCTGGTTCAATCCATTGACAGCATGTCGACCCCGGTATACCATATCCTTCCAATTCACTCTATTCCTTGCACGCCTTTCAACCTCCTGCATGTTCAGGCAAAACCATTTCAAAACACCCTCTTCTGCTCTCTCAACCACACTCTTTTTATTTCCACACATCTCTCATACCCTTACATTACTTACTCGATCAAACCACCTCACACCACACATTGTCCTCAAACATCTCATTTCCAGCACATCCATCCTCCTGCGCACATCTCTATCCATAGCCCACGCCTCGCAGCCATACAACATTGTTGGAGCCACTATTCCTTCAAACATACCCATTTTTGCTTTCCGAGATAATGTTCTCGACTTCCACACATTCTTCAAGGCTCCCAGAATTTTCGCCCCCTCCCCCACCCTATGATTCACTTCCGCTTCCATGGTTCCATCCGCATCCAGATCCACTCCCAGATATCTAAAACACTTTACTTCCTCCAGTTTTTCTCCATTCAAACTTACCTCCCAGTTGACTTGACCCTCAACCCTACTGTACCTAATAACCTTGCTCTTATTCACATTTATTCTTAACTTCCTTCTTTCACACACTTTACCAAACTCAGTCACCAGCTTCTGCAGTTTCACACATGAATCAGCCACCAGCGCTGTATCATCAGCGAACAACAACTGCCTCACTTCCCAAGCTCTCTCATCCACAACAGACTCCACACTTGCCGCTCTTTCTAAAACTCTTGCATTCACCTCCCTAACAACCCATCCATAAACAAATTAAACAATCATGGAGACATCATACATCCCTGCCGTAAACCTACATTCACTGAGAACCAATCACATTCCTCTCTTCCTACACGTACACATGCCTTACATCCTCGATAAAAACTTTTCACTGATTTTGATAACTTGCCTCCCACACCATATATTCTTAATACCTTCCACAGAGCATCTCTATCAACTCTATCATATGCCTTCTCCAGATCCATGAATGCTACATACGAATCCATTTGCTTTTCTAAGTACTTCTCACATACATTCTTCAAAGCAAACACCTGATCCACACATCCTCTACCACTTCTGAAACCACACTGCTCTTCCCCAATCTGATGCTCTGTACATGCCTTCACCCTCACAATCAATACCCTCCCATGTAATTTACCAGGAATACTCAACAAACTTATATCTCTGTAATTTGATGACTCACTCTTATCCCATTTGCCTTTGAACAATGGCACTATGCAAGCGTTCCGCCAATCCTCAGGCACCTCACCATGAATCATACATACATTAAATAACCTTACCAACCAGTCAACAATACAGTCACCCCCTTTTTTAATAAATTCCACTGCAATACCTTCCAAACCTGCTGCCTTGCCGGCTTTCATCTTCCGTAAAGCTTTTACTACGTCTTCTCTGTTTACCAAATCATTTTCCCTAACCCTCTCACTTTGCACACCACCTCGAACAAAACACATTATATCTGCCACTTTATCATCAAACACATTCAACAAATCTTCAAAATACTCCATCTCCTTCTCACATCACCACTACTTGTTATCACCTCCCCATTAGCCCCTTCACTGAAGTCCCCATTTGCTCCCTTGTCTTACGCACTTTATTTACCTCCTTCCAAGACATCTTTTTATTCTCCCTAAAATTTAATGATACTCTCTCACCCCAACTCTCATTTGCCCTCTTTTTCACCTCTTGCACCTTTCTCTTGACCTCTTTCTTTTATACATCTCCCACTCATTTGCATTTTTTCCCTGAAAAAATCGTCCAAATGCCTATCTCTTCTCTTTCACTAATAATCTTACTTCTTCATCCCTCCACTCGCTACCCTTTCTAGTCGACCCACCTCCCACGCTTCTCATGCCACAAGCATCTTTTGCGCAAGTCATCACTGCTTCCCTAAATACATCCCATTCCTCCCCCACTCCCATTACTTCCTCTGTTCTCACCTTTTCCATTCTGTACTCAGTCTCTCCTGGTACTTGCTCACACAAGTCTCCTTCCCAAGCTATCTTACTCTCACCAATCTCTTCATCCCAACATTCTCTCTTCTTTTCTGAAAACCTCTACAATTCTTCACCTTCGCCTCCACAAGATAATGATAAGACATCCCTCCAGTTGCACCTCTCAGCACATTAACATCCAAAAGTCTCTCTTTCGCGCGCCTATCTATCAACATGTAATCCAATAACGCTCTTAAAAAAGGGGGTGACTGTATTGTTGACTGGTTGGTAAGGTTATTTAATGTATGCATGACTCATGGTGAGGTGTCTGAGGATTGGCGGAATGCGTGCATAGAGCCATTGTACAAAGGCAAAGGGGATAAGAGTGAGTGTTCAAATTACAGACGTACAAGTTTGTTGAGTATTCCTGGTAAATTATATGGGAGGGTATTGATTGAGAGGGTGAAGGCATGTACAGAGCATCAGATTGGGGAAGAGCAGTGTGGTTTCAGAAGTGGTAGAGGATGTGTGGATCAGGTGTATGCTTTGAAGAATATATGTGAGAAATACTTAGAAAAGCAAATGGATTTGTATGTAGCATTTATGGATCTGGAGAAGGCATATGATAGAGTTGATAGAAATGCTCTGTGGAAGGTATTAAGAATATACGGTGTGGGAGGCAAGTTGTTAGAAGCAGTGAAAAGTTTTTATCGAGGATGTAAGGCATGTGTACGTGTAGGAAGAGAGGAAAGTGATTGGTTCTCAGTGAATGTAGGTTTGCGGCAGGGGTGTGTGATATCTCCATGGTTGTTTAATTTGTTTATGGAAGGGGTTGTTAGGGAGGTGAATGCAAGAGTTTTGGAAAGAGGGGCAAGTATGAAGTCTGTTGTGGATGAGAGAGCTTGGGAAGTGAGTCAGTTGTTGTTCGCTGATGATACAGCGCTGGTGGCTGATTCATGTGAGAAACTGCAGAAGCTGGTGACTGAGTATGGTATAGTGTGTGAAAGAAGAAAGTTAAGAGTAAATGTGAATAAGAGCAAGGTTATTAGGTACAGTAGGGTTGAGGGTCAAGGCAATTGGGAGGTAAGTTTGAATGGTGAAAAACTGGAGGAAGTAAAGTGTTTTAGACATCTGGGAGTGGATCTGGCAGCGGATGGAACCATGGAAGCGAAAGTGGATAATAGGGTGGGGGAGAGGGCGAAAATCCTGGGGGCCTTGAAGAATGTGTGGAAGTCGAGAACATTATCTCGGAAAGCAAAAATGGGTATGTTTGAAGGATTAGTGGTTCCAACAATATTGTATGGTTGCGAGGCGTGGGCTATGGATAGAGTTGTGCGCAGGAGGGTGGATGCGCTGGAAATGAGATGTTTGAGGACAATGTGTGGTGTGAGGTGGTTTGATCGAGTGAGTAACGTAAGGGTAAGAGAGATGTGTGGAAATTAAAAGAGCGTGGTTGAGAGAGCAGAAGAGGGTGTTTTGAAATGGTTTGGGCACATGGAGAGAATGAGTGAGGAAAGATTGACCAAGAGGATATATGTGTCGGAGGTGGAGGGAACGAGGAGAATTGGGAGACCAAATTGGAGGTGGAAAGATGGAGTGAAAAAGATTTTGTGTGATCGGGGCCTGAACATGCAGGAGGGTGAAAGGAGGGCAAGGAATAGAGTGAATTGGATCGATGTGGTATACCGGGGTTGACGTGCTGTCAGTGGACTGAATCAGGGCATGTGAAGCGTCTGGGGTAAACCATGGAAAGCTGTGTAGGTATAGTATATTTGCGTGTGTGGACGTGTATGTATATACATGTGTATGGGGGTGGTTTGAGCCATTTCTTTCGTCTGTTTCCTTGCGCTACCTCGCAAACGCGGGAGACAGCGACAAACCAAAAAAAAAAAAAAATATATATATATATATATATATATATATATATATATATATATATATATATATATATATATATATATATATATATATATATATATATATATATATATATATATATATATTTTTTTTTTTCAAACTATTCGCCATTTCCCGCATTAGCGAGGTAGCGTTAAGAACAGAGGACTGGGCCCCGAGGGAATACCCTCACCTGGCCCAATTCTCTGTTCCTTCTTTTGGAAAAAAAAAAAAAAAAAAAAAAAAAAAACGAGAGGGGAGGATTTCCAGCCCCCCGCTCCCTCCCCTTTTAGTCGCCTTCTACGACACGCAGGGAATACGTGGGAAGTATTCTTTCTCCCCTATCCCCAGGGATGTATATCAACTGACTGTTATATTTCTCTCTTGTGTCTCCCCTGATGATGTGATTATTACACGAAAGCGCACTTGGGAACTTTTCGTGTTTCATTTTCCCCGTGGACTCATAGGAATATCTTGATCACGCGCAAAATTGTGATCCTTTCCAATATATATATATATATATATATACTTTGTCGAGGTCTCCCGCGTTAGCGAGATGGCGCAAGGAAACAGACGAAAGTATGGCCCAACCTACCCACATAGACATGTATATACATACACGTTCACACACGCACATATACATACCTATACATTTTAATGTATACATATATACACATAGAGAGATATATACATATATACACATGTAAATAATTCGTAATGTCAAACCTTATTTATTGTCTTCGCCACCGCGCCACCCATGAAATGATAACCCCCTCCCCCTCCATGTGCGAGTGGTAGCGCTAGAATCAATCCATTGGCAGTACGCTGACCCTGGTATACCTTATCGTTCCAATTCACTCTATTCCTCGCACGCCTTTCACCCTCCTGCATGTTCAGGCCCCGATTACTCAGAATCTTTTTCACTCCATCTTTCCACTTCCAATTTGGTCTCCCACTTCTCCTCGCTCCCTCCACCTCTGACACATATATCCTCTTCGGCAATCTTTCCTCACTCATTCTTTCCATGTGACCAAATAATTCTAAAACACCCTCTTCTGCTCTCTCGAACACAGTCTTTTTATTTCCATATATCTCTCTTATCCTTTCATTACTTACTCGATCAAACCACGTCACACCACACATTGTCCTCAAACATCTCATTTCCAGCATATCCACCCTCATCCGCACAACCCTATCTATACCCCACGCCTCGCAACCATATAACATTCTTAGAACCACTTTTCCTTCAAACATACCCATTTTTGCTTTCCAAGATAACGTTCTCAAATTCCACACATTTTTCAACACTCCTAGAACTTGCGCCCCCTCCCCCACCCTATGATTCACTTCCGCTTCCGTGGTTCCATCCCCTGCTAAATCCACTTCCAGACATCTAAAACACGTCACTTCTTCCAGTTTTTCCCTATTTATACTTACCTCCCATTGACTTGTCCCTCAACCCTAATGTACCTAATAACCTTGATCTTATTCACATTAATCTCTTAGTTTTCTTCTTTCACACACTTTACCAAACTCAGTCACCAGCTTCTGCAGTTTCTCGCACGAATCAGCCAACAGCGCTGTAACATCACCGAACTACTGACTCACTTCCCAAACTCTCTCATCCACAACATACTGTATTATTACCCCTCTTTCCAAAATTCTTGCCTTCACATCCATAACAACCCCATCCATAAACAAATTAAACAACCATGGAGACATACACACCCCTGCCCCAGACCCACATTCACTTAGAACCAATCACTTTCCTCTCTTCCTACACGTACACATGCCTTACATCCTCGACAAAACCTTTTCACTGCTTCTAACAACTTGCCCCCACACCATATATTTTTAATACCTTCCACAGGGCACCTCTGTCAACTCTATCATATGCCTTCTCCAGATCCATTAATTCTACATACAAATCCATTTGCTTTTCTAAGTATTTCTCACATACATTCTTCAAAGCAAACACCTGATTCACACATCCTGTACCACTTCTGAAACCACACTGCTCTTCCCATTCTGATGCTCTGTACAGGCCTTCACCCTCTCAGTCAATACCCTCTCATATAATGTCGCAGAAATACTCAATGAACTTATACCTCTGTAATTTGAGCACTCGTTTTTATCCACTTTGCCTTTGTCAATGGTACTATGCAGGCATTCCTCCAATCCTCAGGCAACTCACCATCATTCATACGTACATTGAATAACCTTACCAACCAGTCAACGCTACAGTCACCCCCTATCTTAATAAATTCCACTGCAATACCATCCAAACCCACTGCTTCGCCGGCTTTAATCTTCCACAAAGCTTATACTACCTCTTCTCTGTTTACCATATCATTCTCCCTAACCCCCTCACTTTGCACAACACCTCGACCAAAACATCCTATATCTGCCACTCTATCATCAAACACATTCAACAAAAATTCAAAATACTCACTCTATCTCATTCTCCCATCACCACTACTTGTTAAAACATTCTCATAAGCCCCCTTCACTGAAGTTCCTATTTGTTCCCTTATCTTACGCACTTTATTTACCTCCTTCCAAAACATCTTTTTATTCTCCTTAAAATTTGATGATACTCCCTCACACCAACTTTCATTTGCCCTCTTTTTCACATCTTGCACCTTTCTCTTAACCTCTTGTCTCTTTCTTTTATGCATCTCCCATTCATTTGAATTATTTCCCTACAAAAATCACCCAAATGCCTCACTCTTCTCTTTCACTAAGAATTTTACTTCTTCATCCCACCACTCACTACCCTTTCTAATCTGCCCACCTCCCTCGCTTTTTATGCCACAAGCACATTTTGCGCAAGGCATCACTGCTTCCCTATATATATATATATATATATATATATATATATATATATATATATATATATATTGCTTTGTCGCAGTCTCCCTCGTTAGCGAGGTAGCACAAGGAAACAGACGAAAGAATGGCCTAACCCACCCAAATACACATTTATATACATTCACGTCCACACGCCGAAATATACATACCTATACATCTCAATGTATACATATATATATACACACAGACATATACATATATACACATGTTCACAATTCATACTGTCTGCCTTCATTTATTCCCATCGCCACCTCGCCACACACGGAATAACAACCCCCTCCCACTTCATGTGTGTGAGGTAGCGCTAGGAAAAGACAACAAAGGCCACATTCGTTTACACTCAGTCTCTAGCTGTCATGTAATAATGCACCAAAACCACAGCTCCCTTTCCATATCCAGGCCCCACACAACTTTCCATGGTTTACTCCAGACACTTCACATGCCCTGGTTCAATCCATAGACAGCACGTCGACCCCGGTATACCACATCGTTCCAATTCACCTTATTCCTTGCCTGCCTTTCACCCTCCTGCATGTTCAGGCCTCGATCACTCAAAATCTTTTTCACTTCATCTTTCCACCTCCAATTTGGTCTCCCACTTCTCGTTCCCTCCACCTCTGACACATATATCCTCTTGGTCAGTCTTTCCTCACTCATTTTCTCCATGTGACCAAACCATTTCAAAACACCCTCTTCTGCCCTCTCAACGACACTCTTTTTATTTCCACACATCTCTCTTACCCATACATTACTTACTCGATCAAACCACCTCACACCACACATTGTCCTCAAACATCTCATTTCCAGCACATCCACCCTCCTGAGCACAACTCTGTCCACAGCCCACGCCTCGCAACCATACAAAATTGTTGGAACCACTATTCCTTCAAACATACCCATTTTTGCTTTCCGAGATAATGTTCTCGACTTCCAAACATTCTTCAAGGCTCCCAGAATTTTCGCCCCCTCCCCCACCCTGTGATTCACTTCCGCTTCCATGGTTCCATCCGCTTCCAGATCCACTCCCAGATATCTAAAACGCTTTACTTCCTCCAGTTTTTCTCCATTCAAACTTACCTCCCAGTTGACTTGACCCTCAACCCTACTGTACTTAATAACCTTGCCCTTATTCACATTTACTTTTAACTTTCTTCTTTCACACACTTTACCAAACTCAGTCACCAGCTTCTGCAGTTTCTCACATGAATCAGCCACCAGCGCTGTATCATCATTGAACAACAACTGACTCATTGCTCAAGCTCTCTAATCTACAACAGACTTCGCACTTGCCCCTCTTTCCAAAACTCTTGCATTCACCTCTCTAACAACCCCATCCATAAACAAATTAAACATCCATGGAGACATCACGCACCCCTGCCGCAAACCAACATTCAGTGAGAACCAATCACTTTCCTCTCTTCCTACACGTACACATGCCTTAAATCCTGGATAAAAACTTTTCACTGCTTTTAACAACTTGCCTCCCACATCATATATTCTTAATACCTTTTACAGAGCATCTCTGTGCTAAATACAAATCCATATATATATATATATATATATATATATATATATATATATATATATATATATATATATATATATATATATATATATATATATATATATATATATATATATATATATATATATATATATATATATATATATATATATATATATATATATATATATATATATATATATATATATATATATATATATATATATATATATATATATATATATATATATATATATATATATATATATATATATATATATATATATATATATATATATATATATAAATATTTTTTTTTTTTTTGCTTTGTCGCTGTCTCCCGCGTTTGCGAGGTAGCGCAAGTAAACAGACGAAAGAAATGGCCCAACCCACCCCCATACACATGTATATACATACGTCCACACACGCAAATATATATACCTACACAGCTTTCCATGGTTTACCCCAGACGCTTCACATGCCCCGATTCAATCCACTGACAGCACGTAAGCCCCGGTATACCATATCGCTCCAATTCACTCTATTCCTTGCCCTCCTTTCACCCTCCTGCGTGTTCAGGCCCCGATCACACAAAATCTTTTTCACTCCATCTTTCCACCTCCAATTTGGTCTCCCTCTTCTCCTCGTTCCCTCCACCTCCGACACATATATCCTCTTGGTCAATCTTTCCTCACTCATTCTCTCCATGTGACCAAACCATTTCAAAACACCCTCTTCTGCTCTCTCAACCACGCTCTTTTTATTTCCACACATCTCTCTTACCCTTACGTTACTTACTTGATCAAACCACCTCACACCACACATTGTCCTCAAACATCTCATTTCCAGCACATCCATCCTCCTGCGCACAACTCTATCCATAGCCCACGCCTCGCAACCATACAAAATTGTTGGAACCACTATTCCTTCAAACATACCCATTTTTGCTTTCCGAGATAATGTTCTCGACTTCCACACATTCTTCAAGGCTCCCAGAATTTTCGCCCCCTCCCCCACCCTATGATCCACTTCCGCTTCCATGGTTCCATCCGCTGCCAGATCCACTCCCAGATATCTAAAACACTTCACTTCCTCCAGTTTTTCTCCATTCAAACTCACCTCCTAATTGACTTGACCCTCAACCCTACTGTACCTAATAACCTTGCTCTTATTCACATTTACTCTTAACTTTCTTGCTTCACACACTTTACCAAACTCAGTCACCAGCTTCTGCAGTTTCTCACATGAATCAGCCACCAGCGCTGTATCATCAGCGAACAACAACTGACTCACTTCCCAAGCTCTCTCATCCCCAACAGACTTCATACTTGCCCCTCTTTCCAAAACTCTTGCATTCACCTCCCTAACAACCCCATCCATAAACAAATTAAACAACCATGGAGACATCACACACCCCTGCCGCAAACCTACATTCACTGAGAACCAATCACTTTCCTCTCTTCCTACACGTACACATGCCGTACATCCTCGATAAAAACTTTTCACTGCTTCTAACAACGTGCCTCCCACACCATATATTCTTAATACCTTCCACAGAGCATCTCTATCAACTCTATCATATGCCTTCTCCAGATCCATAAATGCTACATACAAATCCATTTGCTTTTCTAAGTATTTCTCACATACATTCTTCAAAGCAAACACCTGATCCACACATCCTCTACCACTTCTGAAACCACACTGCTCTTCCCCAATCTGATGCTCTGTACATGCCTTCACCCTCTCAATCAATACCCTCCCATATAATTTACCAGGAATACTCAACAATCTTATACCTCTGTAATTTGAGCACTCACTCTTATCCCCTTTGCCTTTGTACAATGGCACTATGCACGCATTCCGCCAATCCTCAGGCACCTCACCGTGAGTCATACATACATTAAATAACCTTACCAACCAGTCAACAATAGAGTCACCCCCTTTTTTAATAAATTCCACTGCAATACCATCCAAACCTGCTGCCTTGCCGGCTTTCATCTTCCGCAAAGCTTTTACTACCTCTTCTCTGTTTACCAAATCATTTTCCCTAACCCTCTCACTTTGCACACCACCTCGACCAATATATATATATATATATATATATATATATATATATATATATATATATATATATATATATATATATATATATATATATATATATATATATATATATATATATATTTATATATATATATATATATATATATTTTTTTTTTTCACTATACTTTGTCGCTGTCTCAGCGTTTGCGAGGTAGCGCAAGGAAACAGACGAAAGAAATGGCCCAACCCCCCCCCCATACACATGTATATACATACGTCCACACACGCAAATATACATACCTACACAGCTTCCTATGGTTTACCCCAGACGCCTCATATGCCTTGATTCAATCCACTGACAGCACGTCAGCCCCGGTATACCACATCGCTCCAATTCACTCTATTCCTTGCCCTCCTTTCACCCTCCTGCATGTTCAGGCCCCGATCACACAAAATCTTTTTCACTCCATCTTTCCACCTCCAATTTGGTCTCCCTCTTCTCCTTGTTCCCTCCACCTCCGACACATATATCCTCTTGGTCAATCTTTCCTCACTCATCCTCTCCATGTGCCCAAACCACTTCAAAACACCCTCTTCTGCTCTCTCAACCACGCTCTTTTTATTTCCACACATCTCTCTTACCCTTACGTTACTCACTCGATCAAACCACCTCACACCACACATTGTCCTCAAACATCTCATTTCCAGCACATCCATCCTCCTGCGCACAACTCTATCCATAGCCCACGCCTCGCAACCATACAACATTGTTGGAACCACTATTTCTTCAAACATACCCATTTTTGCTTTCCGAGATACTGTTTTCGACTTCCACACATTCTTCAAGGCCCCCAGAATTTTCGCCCCCTCCCCCACCCTATGATCCACTTCCGCTTCCATGGTTCCATCCGCTGCCAGATCCACTCCCAGATATCTAAAACACTTCACTTCCTCCAGTTTTTCTCCATCAAACTCACCTCCCAATTGACTTGACCCTCAACCCTACTGTACCTAATAACCTTGCTCTTATTCACATTTACTCTTAACTTTCTTCTTCCACACACTTTACCAAACTCAGTAACCAGCTTCTGCAGTTTCTCACATGAATCAGCCACCAGGGCTGTATCATCAGCGAACAACAACTGACTCACTTTCCAAGCTCTCTCATCCCCAACAGACTTCATACTTGCCCCTCTTTCCAAAATTCTTGCATTTACCTCCCAAACAACCCCATCCATAAACAAATTAAACAACCATGGAGACATCACACACCCCTGCCGCAAACCTACATTCACTGAGAACCAATCACTTTCCTCTCTTCCTACACGTACACATATATATATATATATATATATATATATATATATATATATATATATATATATATATATATATATATATATATATATATATATCCCTGGGGATAGGGGAGAAAGAATACTTCCCACATATTCCCTGCGTGTCGTAGAAGGCGACTAAAAGGGGAGGGAACGGGGGACTGGAAATCCTCCACTCTCACTTTTATTTTTAATTTTCCAAAAGAGAAGGGGAACAGAGAAGGGGCCCAGGTGAGGATATTCCCTCAAGGGCCCAGTCCTCTGTTCTCAACGCTACCTCGCTAATGCGGGAAATGGCGAATAGTATGAAATATATACACATATGTATATATATATATATATATATATATATATATATATATATATATATATATATATATATATATATATATATATATATATATATATATATGAAGTCTGTTGGGGATGAGAGAGCTTGGGAAGTGAGTCAGTTGTTGTTCGCTGATGATACAGCGCTGGTGGCTGATTCATGTGAGAAACTGCAGAAGCTGGTGACTGAGTTTGGAAAAGTGTGTGGAAGAAGAAAGTTAAGAGTAAATGTGAATAAGAGTAAGGTTATTAGGTACAGTAGGGTTGAGGGTCAAGTCAATTGGGAGGTGATTTTGAATGGAGAAAAACTGGAGGAAGTGAAGTGTTTTAGATATCTGGGAGTGGATCTGGCAGCGGATGGAACCATGGAAGCGGAAGTGGATCAAAGGGTGGGGGAGGGGGCGAAAATCCTGGGGGCCTTGAAGAATGTGTGGAAGTCGAGAACATTATCTCGGAAAGCAAAAATGGGTATGTTTGAAGGAATAGTGGTTCCAACAATGTTGTATGGTTGCGAGGCGTGGGCTATGGATAGAGTTGTGCGCAGGAGGATGGATGTGCTGGAAATGAGATGTTTGAGGACAATGTGTGGTGTGAGGTGGTTTGATCGAGTGAGTAACGTAAGAGTAAGAGAGATGTGTGGAAATAAAAAGAGCGTGGTTGAGAGAGCAGAAGAGGGTGTTTTGAAGTGGTTTTGGGCACATGGAGAGAATGAGTGAGGAAAGATTGACCAAGAGGATATATGTGTCGCAGGTGGAGGGAACGAGGAGAAGAGGGAGACCAAATTGGAGGTGGAAAGATGGAGTGAAAAAGATTTTGTGTGATCGGGGCCTGAACATGCAGGAGGGTGAAAGGAGGGCAAGGAATAGAGTGAATTGGAGCGATGTGGTATACCGGGGTTGACGTGCTGTCAGTGGATTGAAGCAGGGCATGTGAAGCGTCTGGGGTAAACCATGGAAAGCTGTGTAGGTATGTATATTTGCGTGTGTGGACGTATGTATATACATGTGTATGGGGGGGGGTTGGGCCATTTCTTTCGTCTGTTTCCTTGCGCTACCTCGCAAACGCGGGAGACAGCGACAAAGTATAATAAAATAATAATAAATATATATATATATACACATATATATATATATATATATATATATATATATATATATATATATATATATATATATATATATATCTTTTTTTCTTTTCTTTCAAACTATTCGCCATTTCCCGCATTAGCGAGGTAGCGTTAAGAACAGAGGACTGGGCCTTTGAGGGAATACCCTCACCTGGCCCAATTCTCTGTTCCTTCTTTTGGAAAATTGAAAAAAAAAAAAAAAAAAAAGAGAGGGGAGGATTTCCAGCCCCCCGCTCCCTCCCCTTTTGGTATATATATATATATATATATATATATATATATATATATATATATATATATATATATATATATATATATATATATATATATATATTTATATATATATATATATATATATATATATATATATATATATATATATATATATATATATATATAAATATATATATATATATATATATATATATATATATATATATATATATATATATATATATATATATATATATATATATATAAATATATCAATATATATATATATATATATATATATATATATATATATATATATATATATATATATATATATATATATATATCCCTGGGGATAGGGGAGAAAGAATACTTCCCATGCATTCCTCACGTGTCGTAGAAGGCGACTAAAGGGGAGCAGGGGGCTAGAAATCCTCCCCTCCTTGTATTTTAAGCTCCAAAGTTCTAGGAGCGTTGAAGAATGTGTGGAAGTCGAGAACATTATCTCGAAAAGCAAAAATGGGTATGTTTGAAGGAATAGTGGTTCCAACAATGTTGTATGGTTGCGAGGCGTGGGCTATGGATCAGTTGTACGCAGGAGGGTGGATGTGCTGGAAATGAGATGTTTGAGGACAATGTGTGGTGTGAGGTGATTTGATCGAGTAAGTAATGTAAGTGTAAGAGAGATGTATGGTAATAAAAAGAGTGTGGTTGAGAGAACAGAAGAGGGTGTTTTGAAATGGTTTGATCACATGGAGAGTATGAGTGAGGAAAGATTGACCAAGAGGATTTATGTGTCAGAGGTGGAGGGAACGAGGAGAAGTGGTAGACCAAACTGGAGGTGGAAAGATGGAAAGGAAAAGATTTTGAGTGATCGGGGCCTGAACATGCAGGAGCGTGAAAGGTGTGTAAGGAATATAGTGAATTTAAACGATGTGGTATACCGATCGACATGCTGTCACTGGATTGAACCAGGGCGTGTGAAGCGTCTGGGGTAAACCATGGAAAGGTCTATGGGGCCTGGATGTGGAAAGGGAGCTGTAGTTTCAGTGCACTAAATATGACAGCTAGAGACTTAATGTGAACGAATGTGGCCTTTTTTTGTCTTTCCCTCGCGCTCCCTCACGCACATTCGGGAGGAGGGGGTTGTCATTTAATGTGTTGCGGGGTGGCGACGCAAATGAATAAAGACAGCAAGCATGAATTATGTACATGTGTATGCATGTGGTTGTCTGTGTATGTGTATATATGTACATGTTGAAATGTATGTGTATGCATATGGGCGTGTGTGGACGTGTATGTATATACATTTGTATGTGGGTGGGTTGGGTCATTCTTCCGTCTGTTTCCTTGCGCTACCTCGCTAACGCGGGAGACAGTGACAATGTATAATAAAAATGAATGTAAACATCAGTGAAAATAACCATTACCAGACAAAATCTTAAAGATTACTCAAAGAATTTAGTGTCTTTCAGCTGAAATGTTTAAGAGATACAAAAAATCTTAAAAACAAACAAAGAAAATTAGTAAATAGCATAGAAACAATAAGTATTCTAACTTTCATAAAGGGGAAACAGAAGGAGTCACGCGGGGAGTGCTCATCCTCCTCGAAGGCTCAGATCAGGGTGTCTAAATGTATGTGGATGTAACGAAGATGAGAAAAAACGAGAGATAGGTAGTATGTTTAAGGAAAGGAACCTGCATGTTTTGGCTCTAAGTGAAACGAAGCTCAAGGGTAAACGGAAAGAGTAGTTTGGGAATGTCTTGGGAGTAAAGTCAAGGTATAGTGAAAAGACAAGAGCAAGGGAAGGAGTAGCACTACCCCTGAAACAGAAGTGGTGGGAGTATGTGATAGAGTGTAAGAAAGGAAACTCTAGATTGATATGGGTAAAACTGAAAGTGGATGGAGAGAGATGGGTGATTATAGGTGCATGTGCACCTGGGCAAGAGAAGAAAGATCATAAGAGGCAAGTTTTTTTGGATTAGCTTAGTGAGTGTGTTAGTAGTTTTGATGCACGAGACCGAGTTTCAATGATGGGTGATTTAAATGCAAAGGTTAGTAATGTGGTAGTTGAGGGAATGATTGGTGTACATGGGGTGTTCAGTGTTGTAAATGGAAATGTGAAGAGCTTGTAGATTTATGTGCTGAAAAAGGACTGGTGATTGGGAATACCTGGTTTAAAAAGAGAGATATACATAAGCATACGCATATAAGTAAGAGAGATGGCCAGATAGCGTTATTGGATTACATGTTACTTGATAGGCGCGCGAAAGAGAAACTTTTGAATGTTAATGCGCTGAGAGGTGCAAGTGGAGGGATGTCTGTTCATTATCTTGTGGAAGCGAAGGTGAAGATATGTAGAGGTTTTCAGAAAAGAAGAGAGAATGTTGGGGTGAAGAGAGTGGTGAGAGTAAGTGAATCATGGGAAGGAGACTTGTGTGAAGAGGTACCAAGAGAGAATGAGTACAGAATGGAAAAAGGTGAGAAAAAAGGACGTAGAGGGAGTGGGAGAGGAATAGGATGCATTTAGGGAAGCAGTGATGGCTTGCGCAAAAGATGGTTGTGGCATGAGAAGCGAGGGAGGTGGGCAGATTAGAAAGGGTAGAGTGGTGGGATGAAGAGGTAAGATTATCAGTGAAAGAGGAGAGAGAGGCATTTGGACTATTTTTGCAGGGAAATAATGCAAATGAATGGGAGATGTATAAAAGAAAGAGGCAGGTCAAGAGAAAGGTGCAAGAGGTGAAAAAGAGGGCAAATGAGAGTTGGTGTGAGAGAGTATCATTAAATTTTAGAATAAAAAGATGTCTTGGAAGGAGGTATATAAAGTGCGTAAAACAATGGTACAAATGGGAACATCTGTGAAGGGGGCTAATGGGGAGGTGATAACAGGTGGTGGTGATGTGAGAAGGAGATGGAGTGGGTATTTTGAAGGTTTGCTGAGTGTGTTTGATTATAGAGTGGCAGATATAGGGTGTTTTGGTTGAGGTGGTGTGCAAAGTGAGAGGGTTAGGGAGAATGATTTGGTAAACAAAGAAGAGGTAGTAAAAACTTTGCGGAGGATGAGAGCAGGCAAGGCAGCAGGTTTGGATGGTATTGCAATGGAATATATTAAAAAAGGGGGTGACTGTATTGTTGATTGGTTGGTAAGGTTATTATTGTATGTATGACTCATGGTGAGGTGACTGAAGATTGGCGGAATGCTTGCATAGCGCAATTGTACAGAGGCATAAGGGATAAAAATGAGTGCTCGAATTGCAGAGGTATAGGTTTGTTGAGCATTCTTGGGAAATTATAGGGAAGGGTATTGATTGAGAGGGTGAAGACATGTACAGAGCACCATATTGGGGAAGAGCAGTGTGGTTTCAGAAGTGGTGGATGATGTGTAGATCAGGTGTTTGCTTTGAAGAATGTATGTGAGAAATACTTAGAAAAGGAAATGGCTTTGTATGTAGCATTTATGGATCTGGAGAAGGTATATGACAGAGTTGATAGAGATGCTCTGTAGAAGGTATTAAGAATATATGGTGTGGGAGACAAGTTGTTAGAAGCAGTGAAGAGTTTTTATCGAAGATGTAAGGCATGTGTACGAGTAGGAAGAGAGGAAAGTGACTGGTTCTCAGTGAATGTTAGTTTGCGGCAGGGGTGTGTGATGTCTCCAAGGTTGTTTAATTTGTTTATGGATGGGGTTGTTAGGGATGTTAATGCAAGAGTTTTGAAAAGAGGGGCAAGTATGCAGTCTGTTGTTGATGAGAGAGCTTGGGAAGTGAGTCAGTTGTTGTTCGCTGATGATACAGCGCTGGTGGCTGATTCGTGTGAGAAACTGCAGAAGCTGGTGACTGAATTTGGCAAAATGTGTGAAAGAAGAAAGCTGAGAGTAAATGTGGATAAGTGCAGGGTTATTAAGTACAGTAGGGTTGAGGGTCAAGTCAATTGGATTGAAAATTTGAAAGGAGAAAACCTAGAGGAAGTGAAGTGGGTTTAGATTTCTGGCAGTGGAATTAGCAGCGGATGGAACCATGGAAGCGGAAGTGAATCATAGGGTGGGGGAGGGGGCGAAAGTTCTGGGAGCGTTAAAAAATGTGTTCAAGGCGAGAACGTTATATAGTAGTTCCAACAATGTTATATGGTTCCGAGACATAGGCTATGGATAGAGTTGTGCTGAGGAGGGTGCATGTTTTGGAAATAAGATGTTTGAGGAGTATATGTAGCGTGAGATGGTTTGATCGTGTAAGTAATGAAGTGGTAAGAGAGATGTGTGATAATAAGAAAAAAAGTGTGGTTGAGAGAGCAGAAGAGGTTGTAACTGCTTTCGTCACAAAGAGAGAATGAGTGAAGAGAGAGGATATATGGGTGAGAGGTGGAGGGAAAGAGAAGTGGGAGACCAGATTGGAGGTTTAAGGATGGAGTGAGAAAGATTTTGAGCGAACGGGGCCTGAACAAACAGGAGGGTGAAAGGCGTGGAAGGAATAGTTAATTGGAACGATATGGTATATCGGGGTGGACGTGTTGTTATTGGAGTGAAACAGGGCAAGTGAAGCGTCTGGGATAGACCATGGAAAGTTTTGTGGGGTCCGGATCTGGAAATGGACCTCCGGTGTCGGTGCATTACACATGACAGCTAGAGACTGAGTGTGTACGAATGTGGCCTTTGTTGTCTTTTCCTAGCGCTACCTCGAACGCGCGGGGTGGGATGGGGTGATATTTCATATGTGGTGGGGTGGCGACGAAATAGGTGAAAGCAGAATGTATGAATATGTACATGTGTATATGTGTATATGTCTGTGTATGTATATGTATGTATACTTTGAAATGTATAGTTATCTATTTGTGCGTGTATGGGCGTTTAGGTATATACATATGTATGTGGGTGGGTTGGGCCATTCTTTCGTCTGTTTCCTTACCCTACCTCGCTAACGCGGGAGACAGCGACAAAGTATAATACATAGATTAAAAAAAGAATATATATATATATATATATATATATATATATATATATATATATATATATATATATATATATATATATATATATATATATATATATATATATATATATATATATATATATATATATATATATATGATATATATATATATATATATATATATATATATATATATATATATATATATATATATATATATATATATATATATATATATATATATATATATATATATATATATATATATATAAATATACATATATATATATATATATATAGATATAGATAGATATATATATATATATATGAAGAAGTAAGAGTATTAGTGAAAGAGAAGAGAGAGGCATTTGGACGATTTTTGCAGGGAAAAAATGCAATTGAGTGGGAGAAGTATAAAAGAAAGAGACAGGAGGTCAAGAGAAAGGTGCAAGAGGTGAAAAAAGGGGCAAATGAGAGTTGGGGTGAGAGACTATCAGTAAATTTTAGGGAGAATAAAAAGATGTTCTGGAAGGAGGTAAATAGGGTGCGTAAGACAAGGGAGCAAGTGGGAACTTCAGTGAAGGGCGTAAATGGGGAGGTGATAACAAGTAGTGGTGATGTGAGAAGGAGATGGAATGAGTATTTTGAAGGTTTGTTGAATGTGTCTGATGACAGAGTGGCAGATATAGGGTGTTTGGGTCGAGGTGGTGTGCAAAGTGAGAGGGTTAGGGAAAATGATTTGGTAAACAGAGAAGAGGTAGTAAAAGCTTTGCGGAAGATGAAAGCCGGCAAGGCAGCAGGTTTGGATGGTATTGCAGTGGAATTTATTAAAAAAGGGGGTGACTGTATTGTTGACTGGTTGGTAAGGTTATTTAATGTATGTATGACTCATGGTGAGGTGCCTGAGGATTGGAGGAATGCGTGCATAGTGCCATTGTACAAAGGCAAAGGGGATAAGAGTGAGTGCTCAAATTACAGAGGTATAAGTTTGTTGAGTGTTCCTGGTAAATTATATGGGAGGGTATTGATTGAGAGGGTGAAGGCATGTACAGAGCATCAGATTGGGGAAGAGCAGTGTGGTTTCAGAAGTGGTAGAGGATGTGTGGATCAGGTGTTTGCTTTGAAGAATGTATGTGAGAAATACTTAGAAAAGCAAATGGATTTGTATGTAGCATTTATGGATCTGGAGAAGGCATATGATAGAGTTGATAGAGATACTCTGTGGAAGATATTAAGAATATATGGTGTGGGAGGCAAGTTGTTAGAAGCAATGAAAAGTTTTTATCGAGGATGTAAGGCATGTGTACGTGTAGGAAGAGAGGAAAGTGATTGGTTCTCAGTGAATGTAGGTTTGCGGCAGGGGTGTGTGATGTCTCCATGGTTGTTTAATTTGTTTATGGATGGGGTTGTTAGGGAGGTAAATGCAAGAGTTTTGGAAAGAGGGGCAAGTATGAAGTCTGTTGGGGATGAGAGAGCTTGGGAAGTGAGTCAGTTGTTGTTCGCTGATGATACAGCGCTGGTGGCTGATTCATGTGAGAAACTGCAGAAGCTGGTGACGGAGTTTGGTAAAGTGTGTGGAAGAAGAAAGTTAAGAGTAAATGTGAATAAGAGCAAGGTTATTAGGTACAGTAGGGTTGAGGGTCAAGTCAATTGGGAGGTGAGTTTGAATGGAGAAAAACTGGAGGAAGTGAAGTGTTTTAGATATCTGGGAGTGGATCTGTCAGCGGATGGAACCATGGAAGCGGAAGTGGATCATAGTGTGGGGGAGGGAGCGAAAATCTTGGGAGCCTTGAAAAATGTGTGGAAGTCGAGAACATTATCTCGGAAAGCAAAAATGGCTATGTTTGAAGGAATAGTGGTTCCAACAATGTTGTATGGTTGCGAGGCGTGGGCTATGGATAGAGTTGTGCGCAGGAGGATGGATGTGCTGGAAATGAGATGTTTGAGGACAATGTGTGGTGTGAGGTGGTTTGATCGAGTAAGTAACGTAAGGGTAAGAGAGATGTGTGGAAATAAAAAGAGCGTGGTTGAGAGAGCAGAAGAGGGTGTTTTGAAATGGTTTGGGCACATGGAGAGAATGAGTGAGGAAAGATTGACCAAGAGGATATATGTGTCGGAGGTGGAGGGAACGAGGAGAAGAGGGAGACCAAATTGGAGGTGGAAAGATGGAGTGAAAAGGATTTTGTGTGATCGGGGCCTGAACATGCAGGAGGGTGAAAGGAGGGCAAGGAATAGAGTGAATTGGAGCGATGTGGTATACAGGGGTTGACGTGCTGTCAGTGGATTGAATCTAGGCATGTGAAGCGTCTGGGGTAAACCATGGAAAGCTGTGTAGGTATGTATATTTGCGTGTGTGGACGTGTGTATGTACATGTGTATGGTAGGGGGTTGGGCCATTTCTTTCGTCTGTTTCCTTGCGCTACCTCGCAAACGCGGGAGACAGCGACAAAGTATAAAATAAAAAAAAAAAAAAAAAAAAATATATATATATATATATATATATATATATATATATATATATATATATATATATATATATATATATATATATATATATATATATATATATATATATATATATATATATATATAAATATATATATATATATATATAGATATAGATATAGATATAGATACATATATATATATATATATATATATATATATATATATATATATATATATATATATATATATATTTTTATACTTTGTCGCTGTCTCCCGCGTTTGCGAGGTAGCGCAAGGAAACAGACGAAAGAAATGGCCCAACCCCCCCCCCATACACATGTATATACATACGTCCACACACGCAAATATACATACCTACACAGCTTTCCATGGTTTACCCCAGACGCTTCACATGCCTTGATTCAATCCACTGACAGCACGTCAACCCCGGTATACCACATCGCTCCAATTCACTCTATTCCTTGCCCTCCTTTCACCCTCCTGCATGTTCAGGCCCCGATCACACAAAATCTTTTTCACTCCATCTTTCCACCTCCAATTTGGTCTCCCTCTTCTCCTCGTTCCCTCCACCTCCGACACATATATCCTCTTGGTCAATCTTTCCTCACTCATTCTCTCCATGTGCCCAAACCACTTCAAAACACCCTCTTCTGCTCTCTCAACCACGCTCTTTTTATTTCCACACATCTCTCTTACCCTTACGTTACTCACTCGATCAAACCACCTCACACCACACATTGTCCTCAAACATCTCATTTCCAGCACATCCATCCTCCTGCGCACAACTCTATCCATAGCCCACGCCTCGCAACCATACAACATTGTTGGAACCACTATTCCTTCAAACATACCCATTTTTGCTTTCCGAGATAATGTTCTCGACTTCCACACATTCTTCAAGGCCCCCAGAATTTTCGCCCCCTCCCCCACCCTATGATCCACTTCCGCTTCCATGGTTCCATCCGCTGCCAGATCCACTCCCAGATATCTAAAACACTTCACTTCCTCCAGTTTTTCTCCATTCAAACTCACCTCCCAATTGACTTGACCCTCAACCCTACTGTACCTAATAACCTTGCTCTTATTCACATTCACTCTTAACTTTCTTCTTCCACACACTTTACCAAACTCAGTCACCAGCTTCTGCAGTTTCTCACATGAATCAGCCACCAGCGCTGTATCATCAGCGAACAACTGACTCACTTCCCAAGCTCTCTCATCCCCAACAGACTTCATACTTGCCCCTCTTTCCAAAACTCTTGCATTTACCTCCCTAACAACCCCATCCATAAACAAATTAAACAACCATGGAGACATCACACACCCCTGCCGCAAACCTACATTCACTGAGAACCAATCACTTTCCTCTCTTCCTACACGTACACATGCCTTACATCCTCGATAAAAACTTTTCACTGCTTCTAACAACTTTCCTCCCACACCATATATTCTTAATACCTTCCACAGAGCATCTCTATCAACTCTATCATATGCCTTCTCCAGATCCATAAATGCTACATACAAATTCATTTGCTTTTCTAAGTATTTCTCACATACATTCTTCAAAGCAAACACCTGATCCACACATCCTCTACCACTTCTGAAACCACACTGCTCTTCCCCAATCTGATGCTCTGTACATGCCTTCACCCTCTCAATCAATACCCTCCCATATAATTTACCAGGAATACTCAACAAACTTATACCTCTGTAATTTGAGCACTCACTCTTATCCCCTTTGCCTTTGTACAATGGCACTATGCACGCATTCCGCCAATCCTCAGGCACCTCACCATGAGTCATACATACATTAAATAACCTTACCAACCAGTCAACAATACAGTCACCCCCTTTTTTAATAAATTCCACTGCAATACCATCCAAACCTGCTGCCTTGCCGGCTTTCATCTTCCGCAAAGCTTTCACTACCTCTTCTCTGTTTACCAAATCATTTTCCCTAACCCTCTCACTTTGCACACCACCTCGACCAAAACACCCTACATCCGCCACTCTATCATCAAACACATTCAACAAACCTTCAAAATACTCACTCCATCTCCTTCTCACATCACCACTACTTGTTATCACTTCCCCATTTGCGCCCTTCACTGAAGTTCCCATTTGCTCCCTTGTCTTACGCACTTTATTTACCTCCTTCAGAACATCTTTTTATTCTCCCTAAAATTTAATGATACTCTCTCACCCCAACTCTCATTTGCCCTCTTTTTCACCTCTTGCACCTTTCTCTTGACCTCCTGTCTCTTTCTTTTATACATCTCCAACTCAATTGCATTTTTTCCCTGCAAAAATCGTCCAAATGCCTCTCTCTTCTCTTTCACTAATACTCTTACTTCTTCATCCCACCACTCACTACCCTTTCTAATCAACCCACCTCCCACTCTTCTCATGCCACAAGCATCTTTTGCGCAATCCATCACTGATTCCCTAAATACATCCCATTCCTCCCCCACTCCCCTTACTTCCATTGTTCTCACCTTTTTCCATTCTGTACTCAGTCTCTCCTGGTACTTCCTCACACAGGTCTCCTTCTCAAGCTCACTTACTCTCACCACCCTCTTCACCCCAACATTCACTCTTCTTTTCTGAAAACCCATACAAATCTTCACCTTAGCCTCCACAAGATAATGATCAGACATCCCTCCAGTTGCACCTGTCAGCACATTAACATCCAAAAGTCTCTCTTTCGCACGCCTGTCAAATAACACGTAATCCAATAACGCTCTCTGGCCATCTCTCCTACTTACATAAGTATACTTATGTATATCTCGCTTTTTAAACCAGGTATTCCCAATCATCAGTCCTTTTTCAGCACATAAATCTACAAGCTCTTCACCATTTCCATTTACAACACTGAACACCCCATGTATACCAATTATTCCCTCAACTGCCACATTACTCACCTTTGCATTCAAATCACCCATCACTATAACCCGGTCTCGTGCATCAAAACCACTAACACACTCATTCAGCTGCTCCCAAAACACTTGCCTCTCTTGATCTTTCTTCTCATGCCCAGGTGCATAAGCACCAATAATCACCCACCTCTCTCCATCAACTTTCAGTTTTACCCATATTAATCGAGAATTTACTTTCTTACACTCTATCACATACTCCCACAACTCCTGTTTCAGGAGTATTGCTACTCCTTCCCTTGCTCTTGTCCTCTCACTAACCCCTGACTTTACTCCCCAGACATTCCCAAACCACTCTTCCCCTTTACCCTTGAGCTTCGTTTCACTCAGAGCCAAAACATCTAGGTTCCTTTCCTGAAACATACTACCTATCTCTCCTTTTTTCACATCTTGGTTACATCCACACACATTTAGGCACCCCACTCTGAGCCTTCGTGGAGGATGAGCACTCCCCGCGTGACTCCTTCTTCTGTTTCCCATTTTAGAAAGTTAATACAAGGAGGGGAGGATTTCTGGCCCCCCGCTCCCGTCCCCTCTAGTCGCTTTCTGCGACACGCGAGGAATACGTGGGAAGTATTCTTTCACCCCTATCCCCAGGGATAATATACATATATATATACATATACACATACACACACATACACATACATACGCACATACACACACACACACACACATACATATATATACATATGAAAAATGTAATAAACAATTTAGAAAACTGAAACTTCTAGCTTGAAATGAATGAAAAAAATGAATGTCACATAATGGTTCAACCTCTGGCTATGGAAAAAAGGAAAATGTATAATTTATTTACACAAAAGTCAATAGCAGTTCTCATCAATTTAACCACTGTATCAATAGGCTTCAATGTCTAAGCTACATTTTTCTCCAATTTCACTATTTTCCTTCACATTTTCAATTGTGTCTGAAGGTTCTACTTCAAGAGTGATTGTATATATATATATATATATATATATATATATATATATATATATATATATATATATATATATATATATATATATATATATATATATATATATATATATATATATATATATATATATATATATATATATATATATACATCTGTAGGTTTGCGGCATGGGTGTGTGATGTCTCCATGGTTGTTTAATTTGTTTATGGATGGGGTTGTTAGGGAGGTGAATGCAAGAGTTTTGGAAAGAGGGGCAAGTATGAAGTCTGTTGTGGATGAGAGAGCTTGGGAAGTGAGTCAGTTGTTGTTCGCTGATGATACAGCGTTGGTGGCTGATTCATGTGAGAAACTGCAGAAGCTGGTGACTGAGTTTGGTAAAGTGTGTGAAAGAAGAAAGTTAAGAGTATATGTGAATAAGAGCAAGGTTATTAGGTACAGTAGGGTTGAGGGTCAAGTCAATTGGGAGGTAAGTTTGAATGGAGAAAAACTGGAGGAAATAAAGTGTTTTAGATATCTGGGAGTGGATCTGGAAGCGGATGGAACCATGGAAGCGGAAGTGGATCATAGGGTGGGGGAGGGAGCGAAAATCCTGGGAGCCTTGAAGAATGTGTGGAAGTCGAGAACATTATCTCGGAAAGCAAAAATGGCTGTGTTTGAAGGAATAGTGGTTCCAACAATGTTGTGTGGTTGCGAGGCGTGGGCTATGGATAGAGTTGTTCGCAGGAGGGTGGATGTGCTGGAAATGAGATGTTTGAGGACAATGTGTGGTGTGAGGTGGTTTGATCGAGTAAGTAATGTAAGGGTAAGAGAGATGTGTGGAAATAACAAAAAGCGTGGTTGAGAGAGCAGAAGAGGGTGTTTTGAAATGGTTTGGGCACATGGAGAGAATGAGTGAGGAAAGATTGACCAAGAGGATAAATGTGTCGGAGGTGGAGGGAACGAGAAGTGGGAGACCAAATTGGAGGTGGAAGGATGGAGTGAAAAAGATTTTGTGTGATCGGGGCCTGAACATGCAGGAGGGTGAAAGGAGGGCAAGAAATAGAGTGAATTGGATCGATGTGGTATACCGGGGTTGACGTGCTGTCAGAGGATTGAATTAGGGCATGTGAAGCGTCTCAGGCAAACCATGGAAAGTTGTGTGGGGCCTGGATGTGGAAAGAGAGCTGTGGTTTTGGGCATTATTACATGACAGCTAGAGACTGAGTGTGAACGAATGGGGCCTTTGTTGTCTTTTCCTAGTGCTACCTCGCACACATGAGGGGCGAGGGGGAAGGTATTCCATGTGTGGCATGTTGGCGATGGGAGTGAATGGGGCAGACAGTGTGAATTGTGTGCATGGGTATATATGTATGTGTCTGTGTATGTATATGTATGTGTACAGTGAGATGTATAGGTATGTATATTTGCGTGTGTGGACGTGTGTGTGTATACATTGTGTATGGGGGTGGGTAGGGCCATTTCTTTCGTCTGTTTCCTTGCGCTACCTTGCAAACGCGGGAGACAGCGACAAAGCAAAATAGAAATAAAAAATGAATAAATAAATATATATATATATATATATATATATATATATATATATATATATATATATATATATATATATATATATATATATATATATATATATATATATTTTTATACTTTGTCGCTGTCTCCCGCGTTTGCGAGGTAGCGCAAGGAAACAGACGAAAGAAATGGCCCAACCCCCCCCCCCATACACATGCATATACATACGTCCACACACGCAAATATACATACCTACACAACTTTCCATGGTTTACCCCAGACGCTTCACATGCCTTGATTCAATCCACTGACAGCACGTCAACCCCGGTATACCATATCGCTCCAATTCACTCTATTCCTTGCCCTCCTTTCACCCTCCTGCATGTTCAGGCCCCGATCACACAAAATCTTTTTCACTCCATCTTTCCACCTCCAATTTGGTCTCCCTCTTCTCCTCGTTCCCTCCACCTCCGACACATATGTCCTCTTGGTCAATCTTTCCTCACTCATTCTCTCCATGTGCCCAAACCACTTCAAAACACCCTCTTCTGCTCTCTCAACCACGCTCTTTTTATTTCCACACATCTCTCTTACCCTTACGTTACTCACTCGATCAAACCACCTCACACCACACATTGTCCTCAAACATCTCATTTCCAGCACATCCATCCTCCTGCGCACAACTTTATCCATAGCCCACGCCTCGCAACCATACAACATTGTTGGAACCACTATTCCTTCAAACATACCCATTTTTGCTTTCCGAGATAATGTTCTCGACTTCCACACATTCTTCAAGGCCCCCAGAATTTTCGCCCCCTCCCCCACCCTATGATCCACTTCCGCTTCCATGGTTCCATCCGCTGCCAGATCCACTCCCAGATATCTAAAACACTTCACTTCCTCCAGTTTTTCTCCATTCAAACTCACCTCCCAATTGACTTGACCCTCAACCCTACTGTACCTAATAACCTTGCTCTTATTCACATTCACTCTTAACTTTCTTCTTCCACACACTTTACCAAACTCAGTCACCAGCTTCTGCAGTTTCTCACATGAATCAGCCACCAGCGCTGTATCATCAGCGAACAACTGACTCACTTCCCAAGCTCTCTCATCCCCAATAGACTTCATACTTGCCCCTCTTTCCAAAACTCTTGCATTTACCTCCCTAACAACCCCATCCATAAACAAATTAAACAACCATGGAGACATCACACACCCCTGCCGCAAACCTACATTCACTGAGAACCAATCACTTTCCTCTCTTCCTACACGTACACATGCCTTACATCCTCGATAAAAACTTTTCACTGCTTCTAACAACTTTCCTCCCACACCATATATTCTTAATACCTTCCACAGAGCATCTCTATCAACTCTATCATATGCCTTCTCCAGATCCATAAATGCTACATACAAATTCATTTGCTTTTCTAAGTATTTCTCACATACATTCTTCAAAGCAAACACCTGATCCACACATCCTCTACCACTTCTGAAACCACACTGCTCTTCCCCAATCTGATGCTCTGTACATGCCTTCACCCTCTCAATCAATACCCTCCCATATAATTTACCAGGAATACTCAACAAACTTATACCTCTGTAATTTGAGCACTCACTCTTATCCCCTTTGCCTTTGTACAATGGCACTATGCACGCATTCCGCCAATCCTCAGGCACCTCACCATGAGTCATACATACATTAAATAACCTTACCAACCAGTCAACAATACAGTCACCCCCTTTTTTAATAAATTCCACTGCAATACCATCCAAACCTGCTGCCTTGCCGGCTTTCATCTTCCGCAAAGCTTTCACTACCTCTTCTCTGTTTACCAAAACATTTTCCCTAACCCTCTCACTTTGCACACCACCTCGACCAAAACACCCTACATCCGCCACTCTATCATCAAACACATTCAACAAACCTTCAAAATACTCACTCCATCTCCTTCTCACATCACCACTACTTGTTATCACTTCCCCATTTGCGCCCTTCACTGAAGTTCCCATTTGCTCCCTTGTCTTACGCACTTTATTTACCTCCTTTCAGAACATCTTTTTATTCTCCCTAAAATTTAATGATACTCTCTCACCCCAACTCTCATTTGCCCTCTTTTTCACCTCTTGCACCTTTCTCTTGACCTCCTGTCTCTTTCTTTTATACATCTCCAACTCAATTGCATTTTTTCCCTGCAAAAATCGTCCAAATGCCTCTCTCTTCTCTTTCACTAATACTCTTACTTCTTCATCCCACCACTCACTACCCTTTCTAATCAACCCACCTCCCACTCTTCTCATGCCACAAGCATCTTTTGCGCAATCCATCACTGATTCCCTAAATACATCCCATTCCTCCCCCACTCCCCTTACTTCCATTGTTCTCACCTTTTTCCATTCTGTACTCAGTCTCTCCTGGTACTTCCTCACACAGGTCTCCTTCCCAAGCTCACTTACTCTCACCACCCTCTTCACCCCAACATTCACTCTTCTTTTCTGAAAACCCATACAAATCTTCACCTTAGCCTCCACAAGATAATGATCAGACATCCCTCCAGTTGCACCTCTCAGCACATTAACATCCAAAAGTCTCTCTTTATATATATATATATATATATATATATGAATATCATCCCTGGGGATAGGGGATTAAGAATACCTCCCACGTGTTCCCTGCGTGTCGTAGAAGGCGACTAAAAGGGGAGGGAGCGGGGGGCTGGAAATCCTCCCCTCTCTTTTTTTTAAAATATTCCAAAAGAAGGAACAGAGTGGGGCCAGGTGAGGATATTCCACAAAGGCCCAGTCCTCTGTTCTTAACGCTGCCTCGCTAACGCGGGAAATGGCGAATAGTTTAAAAGAAAGAATATATATATATATATATATATATATATATATATATATATATATATATATATATATATATATATATATATATATATATATATATATATATATATATGATATATATATATATATATATATATATATATATATATATATATATATATATATATATATATATATATATATATATATATATAGTGAAAGCATTGCGGGAGGTGAAAGTCGACAAGGCGGCGGGTTAGTAGGGCAATGCAATGGAATATATCAAAAAAGGGTGTGACTGTGCTGTTGACTGGTTGGTAAGGATATTCAATGTATGTACGGTTCATGGTGAAGTGCCTGAGGATTGGCGGAATGCATGCATAGGGGATGAAGGTGAATGCTCAAATTACAGAAGCATAAGTTTGTTGAGTATTCCTGGGAAATTATATAGGAGGGTATTGACTGAGAGGGTAAAGGCATGTACAGAGCATCAGACTTGGGAAGAGCAGTGTGGTTTCAGAAGTGGTAGAGGATGTGTGGCTCAGGTGTTTGCTTTAAAGAATGGATGTTAGAAATACTTAGAAAACAGATGGAATTGTGTGTAGCATTTATGGATCTGAAGAAGGCACATGTTATAGTTGATAAAGATGCTTTAAGTTGATAAAGGTGGCTTTAAGAGTATATGGTGTGGTAGGTAAGTTGCTAGAAGCAGTGAAAAATTTTTATCAAGGATATAAGGCATGAGTACGAGTAGGAAGAGAGGAAATTGATTGGTACCCAATGCATTTCTGGATGCGACATGGGTGCGTGATGTATCCATGGTTGTTTAATTGGTATATGAAGGGGGTGGTTAGGGAGGTGAATGTAACAGTTTTGGTGAGAGGGTGAAATGTGCAGTATGTTGTCAATGCGAGGGATTGGGAAGTGAGTTAGTTGTTGTTCGCTGATGATACAGCGCTGGTAGCTGATTAGGATGAGAAACTGCAAAAGTTGGTGACTGAGTTTGGTAAAGTATGTGAAAGAAAAAAGCTGTGAGTAAATGTGATTAAGAGCATGGGTATTAGGTTCAGTAGGGTTTAGGGACAAGTTAAGTGTTAGGTAAGTTTGAATGGAGAAAAACTGGAGGAAGTGAAGTGTTTTAGGTATCTGGGAGTGGATTTAGCAGCGGTTGGAACCATGGAAACGGAAGTAAATTACAGTGTTGGGAGGGGGCGAAGGTTCTGGGAGCGTTGAAGAATGTGTGGAAGGCGAGAACCTTATCTCAGAGAACAAAAATGGGTATGTTTGAAGGAATAGTGGTTCCAACAATGATATATGGTTGCGAGGTATGAGTTATAGATGCTCTTGTGCGGAGGACAGTGGATGTGTTGGAAATTAGATGTTTGAGGACAATGTGTGGCGTGAGGAGGTTTGATCGAGTAAGTAATGAAAGGATAAGAAAGATGTGTGGTAATGAAAAGAGTGTGGTTGAGAGAGCAGAGGAGGGTGTATTGAAATGGTTTCGTCACAAGTAGAGAATGAGTGAAGAAAGATTGACAAAGAGGATATATGTGTCAGAGGAAGAGGGAACGAGGAGAAGTGGGAGACCAAATTGGAGGTGGAAGGATGGAGTGAAAAAGATTTTGAGCGATCAGGGCGTGAACATACAGGAGGGTGAAAGGCATGCAAGGAATAGAGTGAATTGGAACGATGTAGTATACCGGATTCGACGTGCTGTCAATGGATTGAACCAGGGCATGTGAAGCGTCTGCGGTAAATCATGGAAACTTTTGCGGGATCTTGATGTGGAAAGGGAGCTGTGGTTTCAGTGCACTACACATGACATCTAGAGACTGAGTTTGAACAAATGTGGCATTTGTTGTCTTTTCCTAGTGCTACCTCGCGCGCGGGGAAAGTGGGGTGCTGTTTTATGTGGGGCGGGGTGGCGACGAGATTGGATGAAGACAGCAAGTATGAATATTGTGACAGTTATCTCCCATATTTACCAATAAATGTTAGAGTTACCCATTATGTCTTATTTAGTTTTCTTTGAGAAATTATATAGAAACTGGAGGAAGGACAAGGTCAAGTCTCTCTCTCTTAGGAATGGCCATAAGAGGAAGATGTGATACAAAGCTGTTGGTAAATGTATATTGTAATCTGTACACATCTCAGTAATTTCAGGCCCTTATGTTATAAGATTGAGGCCAGTGAATTTGGCAGAGTGATGTTAACTAAAGTAATATAGAGTGATCTGTGTATCAAGAATGAAGTGTATTATTTATGTTACGAGAGAGAGCCATGTTTATTTTGCTATTATGAATATATTTTTATAGATTTTCATCTGTGTTTGGTATTTGACCAATTTAAGAAAAAGGGAATAGTAGGTATATCATTACGGCCGTCAGCTGTCACGAGATGTTAGCCTGATTGTAAGGGAATCTGTATCTAGTCCAAATCTCTCTGTTAACAGAAGCTGTTAAAACAGAGATATCTGTTTTAATAGGCCTATGGGTTAATCATACATCCTTTAATGTAAAAATCATACATCCTTTAATGTAAAAATCATACATCCTTTAATGCAAAATACATCCTTTAATGTAAAAATCATACATCCTTTAATGCAAAACGTAACATGGGGGCCCATCCGGGATCTTGAACAGTAAAAAGTGCTGTGCAACCTGCTGTCTGGAATTGTGAACTGCGAAACCTGCTGTCAAGAAGCTAAATATGTGGAAGTTGGCTTTCCAGGATATGAAAATGTGAACACAGTCCAGGGAGCTGAAACTGTGAAACCATGTTATTCAAACTGTCCGAAGTGTTGTGGGTTGATACTCTACTGTGCTATCTTGAAATATATGGAGAGGATTTCTCTAAACCAGTAAGTGTTCATACTTGTAAATGTAGTGTGTTTAAACGTGTCAGATAAAGTTAAGAAGTTTAGTGAAACCCAGGATATACATTTTCTGTACCACTGTAATGAAGATGAACTGAACCAGGTGGCAGTAAATTATGGAATTTCTCTACTGACACATGTCAAAAGTGACATGCAAAATTAACCGACCAGTTGGTGTTCTTATCAATATTGAAGGAACCTCAAGATGTTGATGATAGTGAAAAAGTTGCAACGGAGAGGTTAAGTTTAGAATTTGAGCTCAAGAAAATGCAAAAAGAGGAGGAAAAAGACAAAATCCAGGCTGATAAAGGAGTAAGGCTTAGACAATTAGAAATTGAGGGTACAAGATAGTGAAGATGATGATGATAAAAGTCAGTTACCTGAGTTTATTGAAGAAGAAGCTGAGGACTTCTTTATTCGGTTTGAAAAACTTGCAACTATTAAAGAATGGGATGAAATTGACTTAGCTATGTTGGTGCAGAGAGAATTTATTGGTAAGGCTAGAGGGGCATATGCATATCTTAGTTTAGTGATATCAGTTGATTATAAGGCTGTTAAGGAAGCAGTATCAAACTTGTGGAATTGGACGCAGAAGCATACAGGGAAAGGTTATGGGACGCCAAGAAAATTAGCAGACAAACTCACCTGGAGATGGCTAGAGAATGTGGAATGACATTTGATAGGAGGTGTAAGTCAGAAAAAGTAAAAACAATGGAGGAGCAGAGGCAACTAATCCTGTTGGAATAATTCAAAAGTATTTTACAACCTGAAATATATTATGAAATATGCAAGAGTAGAGTGAAAAATGTGACGGATCCAGCCAGGATGGCTGACCAGGTAGAAATAGGTAACAAAAATTGTAAGAAATAATATGTAAACAAAGTATGATAAGACAGAGTAATAGAAAGAATAATGACAAACCTTATAAATATCCACATTATTCAAGACAGAGTAATAGAAGGAATCATAAGAAACGTTATAAAGATCCACACCATTCAAATGTTCAGCAGCCTAGTCAACAATATTATGTGGAAGGTTCACATAACAGTGAGCCACAAAACAATGTAGGAAATAGATTCCAAAGGCATACACAATACAGGTTTTCAAGACTTAAGTTTAGTTATAACCCTTATGCTAGTAGACAGGAGGGACCACCAGCGAAATATTTGGGATGTGGAGAATTTGGTTATGGTAAATATAAGTGTCACAAATCAACGAAGACTATAGGATTAAATGTTGCTTGAGAACAGAAACATGATATTAGTGAGGTAAGAAATAATGAGTATAATGTGGGGAAACCAAAGTGTACAATTTATGAGCCGTATATGACTGAAGGAAAGGTTGGAATTAAAGGTAGTCCTGAGAACATTTTAACATTGAGGGATACTGGAGCAAGTCAGAGTCTAATTCTGAAAGATGTATTAGAGTGAACAAAGAAGTCTTACTCTGGGGAAAAATGAATGTAAAAGGGTTATGGTTAGGCAAGCCTATCCCATTGCATTATATAAGCCTTGAGAGTGGATTTGTGAGTGGCCTTGTAAAGGCTGGGATATGTGAGGAATCTCCTATGCCTGGAGTACATATTCTATTGGGGAATGATTCGACTAACAAATTTATCCCAGAGCCTATTATGATCAGTAATCCATTTGATATAGAGACTATTGTAAAGGTGAACTACATGACAGATAAAACTGTAGAGAATGAGACTGGTAGTAATATTCAGTGCAGTGAACTTGTTTCTCCAGCTTGTGTTAAGACCAGGTCAATGTTAAAGAAAGAAGTTTATTATGATTTAGGTGAATTACTTAATGAAGAGTATGTAACTAGAGATAATTCAGAAGAAATTGGAAATGAGAAGAGCACCGTGGAATTAAAAATTGATGTATTTCCAGATTTTGTTGTGGATAAGGAAGATTTGGCAAAATTACAGAAGGGTGATGAGAGTTTGAAAGAATGTTGGAGTGAAGCTACTAGAAACGGGAAGGAGAGTAATGTGTCAGTTGGATTTTATGTACAAAATGGTGTATTAATGAGAAAATGGAGGCTGATTATGTCCCGCATCTGATCACTGGAGGTCAAAAAGCAAATTGTTGTCCCAAAGAATTATAGGGTACGTACATGTAATTCCTCTGTCTCGTAATTCTTGTTTGTCTGGACATTTGAGAGTTAGGAATACAAATGGTAGAACATTAACTCATTTTTACTGGCCAAATATGAAGAAAGTTGTGTCCTAGTAATGTAAGACTTGTGAATTATGTCAGAGAGT
>NC_092271.1:8387712-8460212 GCF_036320965.1 Panulirus ornatus | reverse complement strand
TATATATATATATATATATATATATATATATATATATATATATATATATATATATATATTTTTTTTTTTTTTTTTCTATTTTGATGCTGTCTCCCATGGTAGCGGGGTAGCGCGGGGACGCGGACGAAAGAGTGGTCCGGCCCACCCACGTACGCGTGTGTATGCATGAACGCCCATACACACACATGCAGGAGGATGAAAGGTGTACAATTAATAGAGTGAATTGGAACGATGTGGTATACTGGGGTCAACGTGCTGTCAATGGATTGAACCAGGGCATGTGAAGCATCTGGGGTAAACCTAGAAAAGTTTTGTGGGGCCTGGATGTGGAAAGGAAGCTGTGGTTTCAGTGCATTATACATGACAGTTAGAGACTGAGTGTGAACGAATGTGGCCTTTGTTTTCTTTTCCTAGCACTACTTTGCGCGCATGCGGGGGAGGGGGTTGTCATTTCATGTGTGGCAGGGTGACGACGGGAATGAATAAAGGTAGCAAGTATGAATCATGTGCATGTGTATATATGTATATGTCTGTGTATGTATGTATATGTATACAGTGAAATGTATAGGAATGTATATGTGCGTGGGGACGTGTATGAATATATATGTGTATGTGGGTCGGTTGGGCCATTCTTTCGTCTGTTTCCTTGTGCTACCTCGCTAACGCGGGAGCCAGCGACAAAGTATAATAAATATAAAATAAATAAATGTATATATATATATATATATATATATATATATATATATATATATATATATATATATATATATATAAATACATATAGATGATATAGTATTGTATTCAAAAACTTGGGAAGAACATTTGTATTTAATAAGGGAGGTGTTTAATAGGTTGGACAAAGCAAACTTAACGGTAAACCTTGTAAAGAGTGAGTTTGCTAGAGCAACTGTAGAATATCTAGGTTATAATGTTGGTCAGGAATGTGTAAAAACAATCACTGCTAAGATAGAGTATTGTAAAATTCCCAGCACCTACAAATAAGGAAGAATTATTGAGATTTCTGGGTATGGCTGGATATCACGTAGGTTTTGTAAGAATTTTTAGATTATCGCTTTACCATTAACCAACTTATTGTCAAAGGAAGTCAAATTTGTATGGAGTGATCAATGTGATGAAGCCTTTAAGAAACTGAAAAAGATACTTGTATGTACCCCCATACTTTCTACTCCAAATCATGATAGACCATCTACATTGTATATAGATGCAAGTGATTTTGGGGTTGGTGTAGTCTTAATGCAGGAGGAAGATGATATTGATTTTACAATTTGCTGTTTTTCAAAGAAGTTAATATCCTATCAGAAAAACTACAATACTATTGAAAAGCAAAATTAGCTTTGATTTTCAGTTTGAATCCTTTTGGTGTATAATCGAGAGGAGCAGGCAGGCCGATCCAAGTGTTTACGGATCACGATTTCTGGTAGTGTTTTTGCATAAGATGAAAAATATCAACCAACCTTTAACAAGGTGGAGTCTTTTGTTACAAGATTATAATTTGATTATTAAGCATATAAGAGGAAAAGACAATGTTGTAGCTGATGTATTGTCTCGTATACCAATTAGTCACAAGTCAACTATTGGCTGACTCATGTCTCTTTTGGAAGGGGAATGTTACAGTTATCTCTCTTACTTTCCCATAAATGTTATATTTACCTATCATTCTTAGTCAGATTTCTTTGAGAAATTGCACAGAAACTAGAGGAAGGCCAAGGTCAAGTCTCTCTCTCTTTCTCAGGGATGGCCATAAGAGGAAGATGTGATACAAAGCTGTTGGTAAATGTATAGTGTAATCTGTGCACATGTCAGTCATTTCAAACCCATATCCTATATAACTGAGGCCAGAGAATTTGCCAGAGTGATGTTAAGTAAAGAAATAGAGAGAGAGATCTATATATATGAATAAAGTTTATTATTTATGCTACGAGAGAGATCTATGTTTATTTTACTATTATGAATATTTTCTTATAGATTTTTATCTGTGTTTGGTATTTGGCCAATTTGAGAAGAAAGGAATAGTAGGTATATTATTACGGCCGTCAGCTGTCAGATGTTAGCCAGATTGTAAGGGAATCTGTGTCTAGCCCTAATCTCTCTGATAACAGAAGTTGTTGAAAGAGATATCTGCTTTAATGAGCCTAAGGGCTGATTATTCATCTTTTAATGTGTAAGGGGTGGAGGCAGAACGTGAAAATTTGTACATGTGTATATACGTATATATCTTTGCGTATATATATATTTATTATTTATTATTTATTATACTTTGTCGCTGTCTCCCGCGTTTGCGAGGTAGCGCAAGGAAACAGACGAAAGAAATGGCCCAACCCACCCCATACACATGTATATACATACGTCCACACACGCAAATATACATACCTACACAGCCTTCCATGGCTTACCCCAGACGCTTCACATGCCTTGATTCAATCCACTGACAGCACGTCAACCCCGGTATACCACATCGCTCCAATTCACTCTATTCCTTGCCCTCCTTTCACCCTCCTGCATGTTCAGGCCCCGATCACACAAAATCTTTTTCACTCCATCTTTCCACCTCCAATTTGGTCTCCCTCTTCTCCTTGTTCCCTCCACCTCCGACACATATATCCTCTTGGTCAATCTTTCCTCACTCATCCTCTCCATGTGCCCAAACCACTTCAAAACACCCTCTTCTGCTCTCTCAACCACGCTCTTTTAATTTCCACACATCTCTCTTACCCTTACGTTACTCACTCGATCAAACCACCTAACACCACACATTGTCCTCAAACATCTCATTTCCAGCACATCCATCCTCCTGCGCACAACTCTATCCATAGCCCACGCCTCGCAACCATACAACATTGTTGGAACCACTATTCCTTCAAACATACCCATTTTTGCTTTCCGAGATAATGTTCTCGACTTCCACACATTCTTCAAGGCCCCCAGAATTTTCGCCCCCTCCCCCACCCTATGATCCACTTCCGCTTCCATGGTTCCATCCGCTGCCAGATCCCCTCCCAGATATCTAAAACACTTCACTTCCTCCAGTTTTTCTCCATTCAAACTCACCTCCCAATTGACTTGACCCTCAACCCTACTGTACCTAATAACCTTGCTCTTATTCACATTTACTCTTAACTTTCTTCTTTCACACACTTTACCAAACTCAGTCACCAGCTTCTGCAGTTTCGCACATGAATCAGCCACCAGCGCTGTATCATCAGCGAACAACAACTGACTCACTTCCCAAGCTCTCTCATCCCCAACATACTTAATACTTGCCCCTCTTTCCAAAACTCTTGCATTTACCTCCCTAACAACCCCATCCATAAACAAATTAAACAACCATGGAGACATCACACACCCCTGCCGCAAACCTACATTCACTGAGAACCAATCACTTTCCTCTCTTCCTACACGTACACATGCCTTACATCCTCGATAAAAACTTTTCACTGCTTCTAACAACTTTCCTCCCACACCATATATTCTTAATACCTTCCACAGAGCATCTCTATCAACTCTATCATATGCCTTCTCCAGATCCATAAATGCTACATACAAATCCATTTGCTTTTCTAAGTATTTCTCACATACATTCTTCAAAGCAAACACCTGATCCACACATCCTCTACCACTTCGGAAACCACACTGCTCTTCCCCAATCTGATGCTCTGTACATGCCTTCACCCTCTCAATCAATACCCTCCCATATAATTTACCAGGAATACTCAACAAACTTATACCTCTGTAATTTGAGCACTCACTCTTATCCCCTTTGCCTTTGTACAATGGCACTATGCACGCATTCCGCCAATCCTCAGGCACCTCACCATGAGTCATACATACATTAAATAACCTTACCAACCAGTCAACAATACAGTCACCCCCTTTTTTAATAAATTCCACTGCAATACCATCCAAACCTGCTGCCTTGCCGGCTTTCATCTTCCGCAAAGGTTTCACTACCTCTTCTCTGTTTACCAAATCATTTTCCCTAACCCTCTCACTTTGCACACCACCTCGACCAAAACACCCTATATCTGCCAATCTATCATCAAACACATTCAACAAACCTTCAAAATACTCACTCCATCTCCTTCTCACATCACCACTACTTGTTATCACCTCCCCATTTGCGCCCTTCACTGAAGTTCCCATTTGCTCCCTTGTCTTACGCACTTTATTTACCTCCTTCCAGAACATCTTTTTATTCTCCCTAAAATTTAATGATACTATCTCACCCCAACTCTCATTTGCCCTTTTTTTCACCTCTTGCACCTTTCTCTTGACCTCCTGTCTCTTTCTTTTATACATCTCCCACTCAATTGCATTTTTTCCCTGCAAAAATCGTCCAAATGCCTCTCTCTTCTCTTTCACTAATACTCTTACTTCTTCATCCCACCACTCACTACCCTTTCTAATCAACCCACCTCCCACTCTTCTCATGCCACAAGCATCTTTTGCGCAATCCATCACTGATTCCCTAAATACATCCCATTCCTCCCCCACTCCCCTTACTTCCATTGTTCTCACCTTTTTCCATTCTGTACTCAGTCTCTCCTGGTACTTCCTCACACAAGTCTCCTTCTCAAGCTCACTTACTCTCACCACCCTCTTCACCCCAACATTCACTCTTCTTTTCTGAAAACCCATACAAATCTTCACCTTAGCCTCCACAAGATAATGATCAGACATCCCTCCAGTTGCACCTCTCAGCACATTAACATCCAAAAGTCTCTCTTTCGCACGCCTGTCAATTAACACGTAATCCAATAACGCTCTCTGGCCATCTCTCCTACTTATACTTACTCCTATACTTATGTATATCTCGCTTTTTAAACCAGGTATTCCCAATCATCAGTCCTTTTTCAGCACATAAATCTACAAGCTCTTCACCATTTCCATTTACAACACTGAACACCCCATGTATACCAATTATTCCCTCAACTGCCACATTACTCACCTTTGCATTCAAATCACCCATCACTATAACCCGGTCTCGTGCATCAAAACCACTAACACACTCATTCAGCTGCTCCCAAAACACTTGCTTCTCTTGATCTTTCTTCTCATGCCCAGGTGCATATGCACCCATAATCACCCACCTCTCTCCATCAACTTTCAGTTTTACCCATATTAATCGAGGATTTACTTTCTTACACTCTATCACATACTCCCACAACTCCTGTTTCAGGAGTATTGCTACTCCTTCCCTTGCTCTTGTCCTCTCACTAACCCCTGACTTTACTCCCCAGACATTCCCAAACCACTCTTCCCCTTTACCCTTGAGCTTCGTTTCACTCAAAGCCAAAACATCTAGGTTCCTTTCCTCAAACATACTACCTATCTCTCCTTTTTTCACATCTTGGTTACATCCACACACATTTAGGCACCCCACTCTGAGCCTTCGAGGAGGATGGGCACTCCCCGCGTGACTCCTTCTTCTGTTTCCCATTTTAGAAAGTTAATACAAGGAGGGGAGGATTTCTGGCCCCCCGCTCCCGTCCCCTCTAGTCGCTTTCTACGACACGCGAGGAATACGTGGGAAGTATTCTTTCACCCCTATCCCCAGGGATAATATACATATATATATATACATATACACATACACACACATACACATACATACGCACATATACACACACACACACATACATATATATACATATGAAAAATGTAAGAAACAATTTAGAAAACTGAAACTTCTAGCTTGAAATGAATGAAAAAAATGAATGTCACATAATGGTTCAACCTCTGGCTATGGAAAAAAGGAAATGTATAATTTATTTAAACAAACGTCAATAGCAGTTCTCATCAATTTAACCACTGTATCAATAAGCTTCAATGTCTAAGCTACATCTTTCTCCAATTTCACTATTTTCCTTCACATTTTCAATTGTGTCTGAAGGTTCTACTTCAAGAGTGATTGTTTTTCCAGTAAGGGTCTTCACATCTTGGTTACATCCACACACATTTAGGCACCCCACTCTGAGCCTTCGAGGAGGATGCTTTACTTGTGGTGCTGACTTCCCGTAAACGGTGGCTTGTGTGAGAGCAGCATATATATACCTCGCAAACGCGGGAGACAGCGACAAAGCAAAAAACAAAAAAACAAAAATATGTATATTGGAAAGGATCACAATTTTGCGCGTGATCAAGATATTCCTATGAGTCCACGTGTTTCATTTTCCCCGTGGACTCATAGGAATATATATATATATATATATATATATATATATATATATATATATATATATATATATATATATATATATATATATATATATATATATATATATATATATATATATATATGTATTTACCTCCTTGTATGTCCCATTTATGGATCTGGAGAAGGCATATGATAGAGTTGATAGAGATGCTCTGTAGAAGGTACTAAGAATATATGATGTGGGAGGCAAGTTGTTAGAAGCAGTGAAAAGTTTTTAACGAGGATGTAAGGCATGTGTACGTGTAGGAAGAGAGGAAAGTGATTGGTTCTCAGTGAATGTAGGTTTGCGCAGGGATGTGTGATGTCTCCATGGTTGCTTAATTTATTTATGGATGGGGTTGTTAGGGAGGTGAATACAAGAGTTTTGGAAAGAGGGGCAAGCATGAAGTCTGTTGTGAATGAGAGAGCTTGGGAAGTGAGTCAGTTGTTGTTCGCTGATGATACAGCGCTGGTGGCTGATTCATGTGAGAAACTGCAAAAGCTGGTGACTGATTTTGGTAAAGTGTGTGAAAGAAGAAAGTTAAGAGTAAATGTGAATAAGAGCAAGGTTATTAGGTACAGTTGGGTTGAGGGTCAAGTCAATTGGGAGGTAAGTTTGAATGGAGAAAAACTGGAGGAAGTAAAGTGTTTTAGATATCTGGGAGTGGATCTGGCAGCGGATGGTACCATGGAAGCGGAAGTGAATCATAGGGTGGGGGAGGGGGCGAAAATCCTGGGAGCCTTGAAGAATGTGTGGAAGTCGAGAACATTATCTCGGAAAGCAAAAATGGGTATGTTTGAAGGAATAGTGGTTCCAACAATGTTGTATGGTTGCGAGGCGTGGGCTATGGATAGAGTTGTGCGCAGGAGGATGGATGTGCTGGAAATGAGATGTTTGAGGACAATGTGTGGTGTGAGGTGGTTTGATCGAGTAAGTAACGTAAGGGTAAGAGAGATGTGTGGAAATAAAAAGAGCGTGGTTGAGAGAGCAGAAGAGGGTGTTTTGAAATGGTTTGGGCACATGGAGAGAATGAGTGAGGAAAGATTGACCAAGAGGATATATGTGTCGGAGGTGGAGGGAACGAGGAGAAGAGGGAGACCAAATTGGAGGTGGAAAGATGGAGTGAAAAAGATTTTGTGTGATCGGGGCCTGAACATGCAGGAGGGTGAAAGGAGAGCAAGGTATAGAGTGGATTGGAGCGATGTGGTATACCGGGGTTGACGTGCTGTCAGTGGATTGAATCAAGGCATGTGAAGCGTCTGGGGTAAACCATGGAAAGCTGTGTAGGTATGTATATTTGCGTGAGTGGACGTATGTATATACATGTGTATGGGGTGGGTTGGGCCATTTCTTTCGTCTGTTTCCTTGCGCTACCTCGCAAACGCGGGAGACAGCGACAAAGCAAAAAAAAAAAAAAAACATATATATGTGCGTGTGTGTTTGTGTGTATGTGTGTGTGTATGAGAGTGGATGGGTCGTTCTTCGTCCGTTTCCTGCTGATACCTTGCTGGCGCAGGACAGCCAACAGGTACAATAATATGTAAATACACACACACACACACACACACACACACACACACACACAGAGGTGGTGGAAGGATGGAGTGAAAAAGATTTTCAGTGATCGGGGCCTGAACATGCAGGAGGGTGAAAGGCGGTCAAGGAATAGAGTGAATTAGATCAATGTGGTATACCAGGGTCGACGTGCTGTCAGTGGATTGAATCAGGGCATGTGAAGCGCCTGGGGAAAACCATGGAAAGTTTTGTGGGGCCTGGATGTGGAAAGGGAGCTGGGGTTTCGGCCATTATTACATGACAGCTAGAGACTGAGTGTGAACGAATAGGGCCTTTGTTGTCTTTTCCTAGTGCTACCTCGCACACATGAGGGGGGAGGGGTATGTTATTCCATATGTGGCGAGGTGGCGATGGGAATAAATAAAGGCAGACAGTATGAACTATGTACATGGGTATATATGTATATGTCTGTGTGTGTATATATATGTGTACATTGAGATGTATAGGTATGTATATTTGCGTGTGTTGACGTGTATGTATAAACATGTGTATGGGGGTGGGTTGGGTCATTTCCTTCGTCAGTTTCCTTGCGCTACCTCGCAAACGCGGGAGACAGCGACAAAGCAAAATAATTATAATATATATATATATATATATATATATATATATATATATATATATATATATATATATATATATATATATGAGAGGCGGGTGTTTTGGGAGCAGCTGAATGAGTGTGTTAGTGTTTTTGATGCACAAGACCGGCGTATAGCGATGGGTGATTTGAGTGTAAAGGTCAGTAACGTGGCAGTTGAGGGAATAATTGTTATACATGGGGTGTTCAGTGTTGTAAATGGAAATGGTGAGGAGCTTGTAGATCTATATTCTGAAAAAGGACTGGTGATTGGGAATACCTGTTTTAAAAAGCGAGATATACATAAGTATACGTATGTAAGTAGGAGAGATGACCAGAGAGCGTTATTGGATTACATGTTAATTGACAGGCGCGCGAAAGAGAGACTTTTGGATGTTAATGTGCTGAGAGGTGCAACTGGAGGGATGTCTGATCCTTATCTTGTGGAGGCGGAGGTGAAGATTTGTATGGGTTTTCAGAAGCACGTCAACCCCGGTATGCCACATCAATCCAATTCACTCTATTCCTTGCCCTCCTTTCACCCTCCTGCATGTTCAGGCCCCGATCACACAAAATCTTTTTCACTCCATCTTTCCACCTCCAATTTGGTCTCCCACTTCTCCTCGTTTCCTCCACCTCCGACACATATATCCTCTTGGTCAATCTTTCCTCACTCATTCTCTCCATGTGCCCAAACCATTTCAAAACACCCTCTTCTGCTTTCTCAACCACGCTCTTTTTATTTCCACATATCTCTCTTACCCTTACATTACCTACTCGATCAAACCACCTCACACCACAAACGCGGTAGACAGCGACAAAGCAAAATAGAATAATATAAATATATATATATATATATATTTTTTTTTTTTTTTTTTCATACGATTCGCCGTTTCCCGCGTTTGCGAGGTAGCGTTAAGAACAGAGGACTGGGCCTTAGACGGAAAATCCTCACCTGGCCCCCTTCTCTGTTCCCTCTTTTGGAAAATTAAAAAAAAAAAAAAAAAAAAAAAAAAAAAAAAAAACGAGAGGGGAGGATTTCCAGCCACCCGCTCCCTTCCCATTTAGTCGCCTTCTACGACACGCAGGGAATACGTGGGAAGTATTCTTTCTCCCCTATCCCCAGGGATAATATATATATATATATATATATATATATATATATATATATATATATATATATATATATATATATATATTGTTGTTCGCCGATGATACAGCGGTGGTGGCTGATTCGGGTGAGGAACTGCAGAAGCTGGTGACTGAGTTTGGCAAAGTGTGTGAAAGAAGAAAGCTGAGAGTAAATGTGAATAAGTAGGGTTGAGGGACAAGTCAAGTGGGAGGTAAGTTTAAATGGAGAAAAAACTGGAGGAAGTGAAGTGTTTTAGATATCTGGAAGGTAATTTGGCACCGGATGGAACCACGGAAGCGGAAGTGAATCATAAGGGGGGGAGGGGGCGAAAGTTCTGGGAGCGTTGAAAAATGTGTAGAAGTCGAGAACTTTATCTTGGAAAGCAAAAATGGGTATGTTTGAAGGAATAGCGGTTCCAACAATGTTATTTAGTTGCGAGGCGTGGGCTATAGATAGAGTTGTGCGCAGGAGGGTGGATGTGCTGGAAATGAGATGTTTGAGGACAATATGTGGTATGAGGTGGTTTAATCGAGTAAGTAATGAAAGGGTAAGAGAAATGTGTGGTAATAAAAAGAGTGTGGTTGAGACAGCAGAAGAGGGTGTTTTGAAATGGTTTGGTCACATGGAGAAAATGAGTGAGGAAAGATTGACCAAGAGGATATATGTGTCAGAGGTGTAGGGAACGAGGAGAAGTGGAAGACCAAATTGGAGGTTGAAAGATGGATTGAAATAGATTTTGAGTGATCGGGGCCTGAACATGCAGGAGGGTGAAAGGCGTGCAAGGAATAGAGTGAATTGGAACGATGTTTTACGCCGGGGTCGACGTGCTGTCAATGAATTGAACCAGGGCATGTGAAGCGTCTGTGGTAGACCATGGAAAGTTTAGTGGGGCCTAGATGTGGAAAGGGAGCTGTAGTTTCAGTGCCTTATACATGACAGCTAGAGAGTGAGTGTGAACGAATGTGGCCTTTGTTTTTTCCTAGCGCTACCTCGAGCACATGCGTGGAGGAGGGGGTTTTCCTTTCATGTGTAGCGGTGTGGCGACGGTAATGAATAAGGGCAGACAGTATGAATTAAGTACATGTGTATATATGTATTTGTCTATGTGTGTATATGTATGTATACGCAGAGATGTATAAATATGTATATGTGTTACGTGTGGACGTGTATGTATATACATGTGTATGTCGGTGGGTTGGGCCATTCTTTCGTCTGTTTCCTTGCGCTACCTTGCTAACGCGGGGCACAGCGACAAAGTATGATAATAATAATAATAAAACTACCTTGTGATAGGGGAGAAAGAATACTTTCTACGTATTCCCCGCGTGTCGTAAAAGGCGACTAAAGGGGGCGGGAAAGTGGGGCTGGAAACCTTACCATCCATGTATTTTAATTTCTAAAAAGGGAAATAGAAGAAGGAGTGAGGCGGGGAGTGTGTGGATGTATCTAAGATGAGAAGAAAGGAGATAGGTAGCATGTTTGAGGAAAAAGTCCTAGATGTTCTGGCTCTGAGTGAAACGAAGCTCAAGGGGAAAGGGGAAGAGAGGTTTGGGAAAGTCCGGAGTAAAGTCAGAGGTTGGAATAGAAGAGTTAAGGAAGGAGTAGCACTCCTCTTAATGTTGGAGATTTGGGAGTATGTGACATCGTGAAAGAGAGTAAGTTCTAGATTGAATTGGGTAAAACTGAAAGTGGAAGGAGAGCTGTGGGTGATTATTGGTGCCTATGCACGAAGTCATGAGAAGAAAGATCATGAGAGGCAAGTGTTTTGGGAGGAGCTGAGTGAGTGTGTTAGAAGCGTTGATGCACGAAACCAGGTTTTAGTGATGGATGATTTAAATGCGAAGGTGAGTAATATGAAAGTTTAAGGTATGATTAGTGTACATGGAGTGTTCAGTGTTGTAAATGGAAATGGTGAAGATCTTGTGGATTTGTGTGCTGAAAAAAGACTGGCGATTGGGTGTAGCTGGTATAAAAAGAGAAATATGCCTAAGTATACATATGTGAGTAGAAGAGATGGTCAAAGAGCATTATTGGATTATATGATAATTGATAGGCGCGTAAAAGAGAGACTTTTGGATGTTAATGTGCTGAGAGGGGCAGCTAGAGGGATGTCTGATCAGTATCTTATGGAGGCTATGGTGAAGATTTGTAGATGTTTTAAAAAAAGAAGAGAAAATGTTAGGGAGAAAAGAGTAGTGAGAGTAAGTGAGCTTATAAAGAAGACTTTTGTGAGGAAGTACCAGGAGAAATTGAGTGTAGAATGGCAAAAGGTGAGAGCGGATGATGTGAGGGGAGTGGGAGAGGAATTGGATGTATTTAGGAAAACAGTGATGGCTTGCATGTGGCATGAGAAAGGTGAGAAGTGTGCAGATTAGAACAGTATTGAGTGGTGGGATGAAGAAATAAAATTGTTAGTGAGAGCGAAAAGAGAGGTGTTTGGACGATACTTGCAAGGAAGAAGTGCAAATGACTAGGAGATGTACTAAAGAAAGCGGCAGAAGATCAAGGGAAAGGTGCAAGGGTTGAAAAAGAGGGCAAGTGAGAGTTGGGGGTGAGAGAGTATCATCAAACTTTAGGGAGAATAAATGGATGTTTTGGAAGGAGGTAAATACCGTGCGTATGACAAAAGAACAGATGGAAATGTCGGTGAAGGATGTAAGTGTGAAAGGAATAACAAGCGGTGATAAAGTGAGAAGTAGATGATGTGAGTATTTTGATAGTTTGTTGAATGTGTTTGATGATAGAGTGGCAGATATAGGATGTTTTGGTTGGGATGGTGTGCGAAGTGAGAGGGTCAGGGAGAGTGGTTTGGTTAAGAGAGAAGAGGTAGTGAAAGCTTTGCGAAAAATGAAATATGGCATGGTGGCGGGTTTGTATGGTATTGCAGTGGAATTTATCAAAAAATGGGATGACTGCGTTGTTTGTTGGCTGGAAAGGATATTCAAAGTATGCACAGAGAATGGTGAAGTGCCTGAGGATTGACGGAATGCATGCATAGTGCATTGTGCGAAGGCAAAGGGGATAAAGGTGAGTGTTCAAACTGCAGAGGCATTAGTCTGATGAGTATTCCTGAGAAATAATGTTGGATGGTATTGATTGAAAGGGTGAAAGCATCTGCAGAGCATCAGATTGGGAAGAGTAGTGTGGTTTCAGATGTGGTAGAGGATGCGTGGATAAGGTGTTTGCTTTGAAGAATTTATGTGAGAAATACTTAAGTGAGAATTATATGAAAAACAGATGGATATGTATGTATCATTTATGGATCTGGAGAAGGCATATGATAGAGTTGATAGAGATACTCTGTGGAAGGTATTAAGAATATATGGTGTGGGCGGTAAGCTGGTAGAAGCAGTGAAAAGTTTTTACCAAGGATGTACGGCATGTGTATGAGTAGGAAGAGAGGAAAGTGATTAGTTTTCAGTCGATGTCGGTCTGCGGAATGGGTGTGTGATATCACCACGGTTATGTAATTTGTTTATGGATTTGGCGGTTAAGGAGGTAAATGCAAGAGTTTTGGAGAGAAGGGCTAGTATGCAATCTGATGGGGATGAGAGAGCCTGGGAAGTTAGAATGTTGTAGTTCGCCGACAATACGGCTCTAATGGCTGATTCGAGAGTGAAATTACAAAAGTTGGTTACTGAATTTGAAAAAGTTTGTGAAAAGACGAAGTTGAGAGTAAATGTGAATAAGAGCAAGGTTACTAGGTTCAGTAGGGTTGAGGGACAAGTTAATTGGGATGTAAGAATGAATGGGGAAAATTGGAGAAAATTAAGTGTTTTAGATATCTGGGAGTGGACTTAGCAGAGGATGGAACCATGAAAGCGGATGTGAGTAACAGGATGGGGGATGGGGCGAAGGTGCTGGGAGCAAGGAAGAATATGTGGAAGAGGTTATCTCGGAGAGCAAAAATGGGCATGTTTGGAGGAATAGTATTTCCAACAATGTTATATGGTTACAAGGCATGGGTTGTAAGGAGGAGGGTGAATGCTTTGGAAATGAAATGTTTGAGGACAATATGTGGTGTGAGGTGATTTGATTGTGTAAATAATGGAATTGTAAATGTGAAAGTGTGAAAATGAAAGCGTGTGGTTGAGAGAGCAGAAGAGGGTTTATAAAAACGGTTTAGACATAAGGAGAGAATGAGTGAGGAAAGGTTGACAAAAAAGATGTAAATGTCAGAGGTGAAGGGAACAAGGAGAAGCGTGAGACCAAATTGGAGGTGGAAGGATGGAGTGAAAAAGATTATGAGCGATCAGAGGCTCAACATACAGGAGGGTGAGAAGTTTGCAATGAATACAGTGAATTATAACGATATGGTATACTGGGGTCGACGTGCAGTCAGTGCACTGAACCAGGGCGGGTGAAGCGTCTGAGGCAAACTATGGAAAGGTCTGTGGGCCCTGGATGTGTACAGGGAGCTGTGGTTTCGGTGCATTACACTTGACAGGTAAGGACTGAGTGTGAACGAATGTGGCATTTTTCTTTGTTTCCTGGCGCTACCTCTGTGAACCCGGGGTTGGGGGGGGGGTGCTATTTTCCTGTGTGGCAGGGAAGCGACAGGAGTGAATGAAGGCAAGCAAATATATAATTCTCTCTATATGTCCAAACCATTCTAGCACACATGCTCTCTCAACCACACTATTTCCACACATCTCTCTTATCCTTTCATTACTCCTCGATCATACCAACTAACACCACATATTGTCCTTAAACATTTCACTTCTAACACATCCACCGTCATCCGTGCAACCTATCTATAGCCGATGCCTCGCAACCATATAACATTGTTGGAACCGCTATTCCTTCAAACATAACCATTTTTGCTCTCCGACATAACATCCTCTCCTTCGACACATTCTTCATCGCTCCAAGAACCTTCGCTTCTTACCACCCCTGAGACTCACTTCCGCCACCATGGTTCCATCCACTACTAAGTCCACTCCCAGATATCTAAAACACTTTACTTCCTCCAATTTTTTTTCCATTCAAACTTACGTCCCAATCAACTTGTCCCTTAACCCTACTGAACCTAATAATTACCTTGCTCTTATTCACATTTACTCTCAACTTTCACCTTTCACACACTTCTCCAAATTCAGTCACCAAGCTCTCCAGGTTTTCACAAGAATCAACCACTAGAGCTGTATCATCGGCGAACAACAATTGGTTCACATCCTTTTCATCCCCATCAGGCTACATACTCGCCACTCTCCAAAACATGCATTTACCTCCCAAACCATCTCATCACTAAACATATCAAACAACCTTAGGGACATCACGCACCCCTACTGCAAACCGACATTCACTGAAAACTAATCTCTCTCCTCTCTTCCTACTCGTACACATCTCCCACATCCTTGGTAAAAACCTTTCACTGCTTCTAGCAACTTACCTTCCACACCCTATACTCTTGAAACCTTCCATAAGTGCTACATAAAAATCAAGCTGTTTTTCTAAGTATATCTCACATTCTTCAAAGCAAACACCTGATCCACACATCCTCTGTACATATCTTCACCCTTCCACATAATTTCCCAGGGATACTCAACAAACTTATGCCTCTTTAGTTTGAACACTCACCTATATCTCCTTTGCCTTCGCACAATGGCATTATGCATGCATTCCGCCAATCCTCAGGCACTTCACCATGCCCCATACATACGTTGAATATCTTTACCAACCAATCAACAACACAGTCAACCCCTTTTTCTTAATAATCTCCGCTGCAATACCATCCTAGTCGGATTTCATCTTCTGCAAAGCTTTCACTACCTCTTCTCTCTGAACCAAACCATTTCCCCTGACCCTCTCACTTCGCACACCACCCCTAGCCAAACACGCTATATGTACCACTTTACCATGAAACATATTCAAAAAATAAGAAACTCACGCTATCTCCATCACTACTTGTTATTTCCTCCTCATTTGCCTCCTTCACCGAAGTTCTCATTTGTTCTCTGGTCTTACGCATGTTATTCGTCTCCTTCCAAAACATCTTTTTATCCTCCCTAAAATTTAAAGATACTGTCTCACCCCAGCTCATACTTGCCATCTTTTTCAACTCTTCCACCTTTCTCTTGACCTCTTGCCGCTTTCTTTTATGCATCTTTCAGTCATTGCACTACTTCCCTGCAAGTATCTTCCAAACGCCTCTCTTTTCCCTTTCGCTAACAACGTTAATTCTTCATCTCACCACTCGCTTCCCTTTCTAATCTGCCCACCTACCACCTTTCTCATGCCATATGCATCTTTTGCGCAAACCATCACTCCTTCCCTAAATACATCCCATTCTTTCCCCACTCCCCCTCACGTCATTTGCTCTCACCTTTCTGCCATTCTACACTCTCCTAGTACTTCCTCATACAAGTCTCCTTTCCAAGATCACTTACTCTCACTACTCTCTTCTCCCCAACATTCTCTCTTCTTTTCTGAAAACCTCTACAAATCTTTACCTTCACCTCCACAAGCTAGTGGTCAGACATCCCTCTAGCTGCCCCTCTCAGCACTTTAACATCCAAAAGTCTCTTTTACACGCCTATCGATTAACAAGTAATCCAATGATGCCCTTTGACAGTCTCTTTTTTCACTCAGGTATTCCCAATCACCAGTGTTTTTTCAGCACACAAACCCATAAGATCTTCTCCATTTCCATTTACAACACCCATGTACACCAATTATGATTAACTGCCACATTACTCACCTTCACATTTAAATCACCTATCACTATAACCCGGTCTCATGCAACAAAGCCGCTGACGCAATCACTCAACCGCTCCCAAAACATTTGCTTCTCAGGATCTTTTTTCTCATGATCAGGTGCATAGGCACCCATCTTTCTCCATTCACTTTCAGCTTTACATACATTGATCTTGATTTTACATTCTTACAATCTATCACAAACCCCCACAAGTACTGCTACTCCTTCCTTATCTCTTGTCCTCTCACCAATCACTGACTTTATTCCCAAGACTTTCCCAAACCACTCTTCCCCTTTACCGTTTAGCTTCGTTTCACTGAGAACCAAATCATCCAGGTTTCTTTCCTCAAACATAATACCTGTCTCTCTTTTCTTCTCATCTTGGTTATATCCACACACAGTCAGACACTCCAGTCTGAGCCTTCGAGGAAGATGAGTACTTGCTGCTTCACTCCTTCTGTTCCCCTTCTTAGAAACTTAAGTACAAGGAGTGGGTTCCAGCCCTGCGCTCCCACCCCCTTTAGTCGCCTTCTACGACACGCGGGGAATACATGGGAATATAGGTAGAGAGAGATCCTTTGTTGAAGGATTTAAGAGTATATGTTGTGGGAGGTAGGTTGCGAGAATCAGTGAAAAGTTTTTACAAAGGTTATAAGGCATGTGTACAAGCAAGAAGAGAGGAGACTGATTGGTTCTCAGTAATGTTTTATACTTTGTTGCTGTATCCCGCGTTAGCGAGGTAGCGCAAGGAAACACACGAAAGAATGGCCCAATCCACCCACATACACATGTATATACATACGCGTCCACACACGCTCATATAAATACCTATCAATTTCAACGTATATATATATATATATATATATATATATATATATATATATATATATATATATATATATATATATTATCCCTGGGGATAGGGGAGAAAGAATCCTTCCCACGTATTCCCTGCGTGTCGTAGAAGGCGACTAAAAGGGGAGGGAGCGAGTGGCTGGAAATCCTCCCCTCTCGTTTTTTTTTTTAATTTTCCAAAAGAAGGAACAGATAAGGGGGCCAGGTGAGGATTTTCCCTCTAAGGCCCAGTCCTCTGTTCTTAACGCTACCTCGCAAATGCGGGAAATGGCGAATCGTATGAAAAAAAAAAAAAAAAATATATATATATATATATATATATATATATATATATATATATATATATATATATATATATATATATATATATATATATATATATTATCCCTGGGGATAGGGGATTAAGAATACTTCCCACGTATTCCCTGCGTGTCGTAGAAGGCGACTAAAAGGGGAGGGAGCGGGGGGCTGGAAATCCTCCCCTCTCTTTTTTTTTTTTTTTTCAATTTTCCAAAAGAAGGAACAGACAATTGGGCCAGGTGAGGGTATTCCCTCAAAGGCCCAGTCCTCTGTTCTTAACGCTACCTCGCTAATGCGGGAATTGGCGAATAGTTTGAAAGAAAAGAAAGAAAGATATATATATATATATATATATATATATATATATATATATATATATATATATATATATATATATATATATATATATATATATATATGGAAATGAGATGTTTGAGGACAATGTGTGGTGTGAGGTGGTTTGATCGAGTGAGTAACGTAAGGGTAAGAGAGATGTGTGGAAATAAAAAGAGCGTGGTTGAGAGAGCAGAAGAGGGTGTTTTGAAGTGGTTTGGGCACATGGAGAGAATGAGTGAGGAAAGATTGACCAAGAGGATATATGTGTCGGAGGTGGAGGGAACGAGGAGAAGAGGGAGACCAAATTGGAGGTGGAAAGATGGAGTGAAAAAGATTTTGTGTGATCGGGGCCTGAACATGCAGGAGGGTGAAAGGAGGGCAAGGAATAGAGTGAATTGGAGCGATGTGGTATACCGGGGTTGACGTGCTGTCAGTGGATTGAATCAAGGCATGTGAAGCGTCTGGGGTAATCCATGGAAAGCTGTGTAGGTATGTATATTTGCGTGTGTGGACGTATGTATATACACGTGTATGGGGGGGGTTGGGCCATTTCTTTCGTCTGTTTCCTTGCGCTACCTCGCAAACGCGGGAGACAGCGACAAAGTATAAAAAATATATATATATATATATATATATATATATATATATATATATATATATATATATATATATATATATATATATATATATATATATATACATATATATATATATATATATATATATATATATATATATATATATATATATATATATATATATATATATATATATATAAAAATGTACATAATTCATACTTGCTGCCTTTATTGTTTCCCGTCGCTACCCCGCCACACATGAAATGACAACCCCCTCCCCCACACGCGCGCGAGGTAGCACTGAGAAAAGAACACAAAGGCCACATTCGTTCACATTCAGACTCTAGCTGTCATATATAATGCACCGAAACCATAGCTCCCTTTCCACATCTAGGCCCAACAAAACTTTCCATGGATTACCCCAGACGCTTCATATGCCCGAGTTCAATCCATTGACAGCACGTCGACCCCGGTATACCACATCGATCCAATTCACTACCTTCCTTGCACGCCTTTCGCCCTCTTGCATATTCAGACCCCGATGGCTAAAAATCTTTTTTCAGTCCATCCTACCAACTCCAATTTGATCTCCCACCTCTGACACATATACCCTCTTTGTCATTCTTTCTTCACTCATTCTCTCCATGTGACCAAACCATTTCAAAATACCCTCTTCTGCTCTCTCAACCACACTCTTTTTATTACCACCATCTCTCTTACCCTATTATTACTTACTCAATCAAACCATCTCACTCCACATATTGTCCTCAAACATCTCATTTCCAGCACATCCACCCTCCTGCGCGCAACATTGTTGGAACCACTATTCCTTCAAACATACCCATTTTCTTTCCGAGATAATATTTTCGACTTCCACACATTCTTCAACGCTCCCAGAACTTTCGCCCCTTCCCCCACCCTATGATTCACTACTGCTTCCATGGTTCCATCAGCTGCCAAATCCACTCCCAGATATCTAAAACACTTCACTTCCTCCAGTTTTTCTCTATTCAAACTTATCTCCCAATTGACTTGTCCCTCAACCCTACTGTACCTAACAACCTTGCTCTTATTCACATTTGCTCTCAGCTTTATTCTTTCACACACTTTACCAAACTCAGTCACCAGCTTCTGCAGTTTCTCACACGAATCAGCCACCAGCGCTGTATCATCAGCGAACAGCAACTGACTCACTTCCCATGTTCTCTCATCCACAACAGACTGCATACTTGCACCTCTTTCCAAAACTCTTGCATTCACCTCCCTAACAACCCCATCCATATACAAATTAAAAAAACATTGGCGACATCACACACCCCTGCCGCAAAACAACATTCACTGAGAACCAATCACTTTCCTCTCTTCCTACACGTACACATGCCTTACATCCTCGATAAAAACTTTTCACTGCTTCCAACAACTTGCCTCCCACACCAGATATTCTTAATACCTTCCACAGAGCATTTCTATCAACTCTAACATATTCTTTCTCCAGATCCAAAAATGCTACATACAAATCCATTTGTTTTTCTAAGTATTTCTCACTTCCATTCTTCGAAGCAAACACCTAATCCACATCTTCTACCACTTCTGAAACCACACTGCTCTTCCCCAATCTGATGCTCTGTACATGCCTTCACCCTCTCAATCAATACCCTCCAATATAATTTCCAGGAATACTCAACAAACTTATACCTCTGTAATTTGAGCACTCACTTTTATCCTCTTTGCCTTTGTACAATGGCACTATGCAAGCATTCCTCCAATCCTCAGGCACCTTACCATGAGTCATACACACATCAAATAACCTCACCAACCAGTCAACAATACAGTCACCCCTTTTTAGATAAGTTCCACTGCAATGCCATCGAAACCCGCTGCCTTCCCGCCTTTCATCTTCCGCAATCCTTTTACCACCTCTTCTCAGTTTACCAGATCATTCTCCCTAACCCTCTCACTTTGCACACCACCTCGAGGAAAACACCCTATATCTGCCACTCTATCATCAAACACATTCAACAAACCTTCAAAATACTCACTCCATCTCTTTCTCACATCACCACTACTTGTTATTCTCTCTCTCCATTAGCCCTCTTCACTGATGTTCCCATTTGTTCCCTTGTCTTACGCACTTTATTCACCTCCTTCCAAAACATCTTTTTATTCTCCCAAAAATTTTATGATACTCTCTCACCCCAACTCTCATTTACCCTCTTTTTCGCCTCTTTAACCTTTCTCTTGACCTCCTCCCTCTTTCATTTATACATCTCCCAGTCATTTGCATTATTTCCTTGCAATAATCATCCAAATGCCTCTCTCTTCTCTTTCACTATTAGTCTTACTTCTTTATCTCCACCCACTACCCTTTCTAATCTGCTCACCTCCCATGCTTCTCGTGCCACATGCATCTTTTGCGCAAGCCATCACTGCTTCCCTAAATACATCTCATTCCTCCCCCACTCCCCTTACGTTCTTTGTTCTCACCTTTTTCCATAGTGTACTCAGCCTCTCCTGGTACTTCCTCACACAAGTCTGTGTATATAGTTACATCTACATATTCATTTGTTAAACTTCTTTGCTGACTCCCACGTTAACGAGCAGCGCAAGGAAACAGACGAAGGAATGGCACAATCCACCTACATACACATGCATATACATGATCCCCCACACACGCACATATACATACCTTTACATTTCAACGTATACATACATATACATACACAGACATATACATATATACACATGTCCATATTCATGCATGCTGCCTACATCAATTCTCGCCTCCACCCCGCCAAACATGAAATGGCACGCCCCACCCCCTGCGTGTGCACGAGGTAGCGCCAGGAAAAGACAAAAAATAGCCACATTCGTTTATATTTTCTTTACTTGTCATGTTTAACTCAAAGGAACCACAGCTCCCTTTCCATACCCAGGACCCAAAAAACTTTTCATAGTTTAGCCAAGACGCTTCACATGCCCTGGTTCAATCCATTGACAACATGTTGACCCCGCTATACCGCATCGTTCCAATTCACTCTATTCCTTGCACGCCTTTCACCCTCCGGTATGATCAGGCCCCGCTCTCTCAAAATCTTTTTCACTCCATCCTTCCACCCCCAATTTGGTCTCCCATATCTCCTAGTTCCCTCCACCTCTGACATATATATCCTCTTTGTCAATCTTTCCTCACTCATTCTCTCCATGTGACCAAACAATTTCAATACACCCTCTTCTACTCTCCCAACCACACTTTTTATCAACACACATCTCTCTTACCCTTTCATTACTTACTCGATCAAACCACTTCACACCACATATTGTCCTCAAACATTTCGAATCGATCACAAGCACCCGCCTATGCACAACCCAATCTATAGCCCACGATTCGCAACCATATAACATGTAACCATGTAACCACTATTCATTCGCTCTCAGAGATAACGTTCTCGCCTTCCATACATTCTTCAACAATCTCAAAACCTCCGCCGCCTCCCCCAGCCTTTAATTCACTTGTACTTCCATAGATCATTCCCCTCAAATCCACTATGAGATATCTAAAGCGCTTCACTTCCCGCAGTTTTTCTCCATACACACACACACACACACACAGACACATATATATATATATATATATATATATATATATATATATATATATATATATATATATATATATATATATATATATATATATATATATATATATATGTATATACATATATATATATATATAATTATATATATATATATATATATATATATATATATATATATATATATATATATATATATATATATATATATATATATATATATATATATATATATATATATATATATATATAGAGCGAGGTCAAGAGAAAGGTGCAAGAGGTAAAAAAAAGGGCAAATGAGAGTTGGGGTGAGAGAGTATCATTAAATTTTAGGGAGAATAAAAAGATGTTCTGGAACGAGGTAAATAAAGTGCGTAAGACAAGGGAGCAAATGGGAACTCCAGTGAAGGGCGCAAATGGGGAGGTGATAACAAGTAGTGGTGATGTGAGAAGGAGATGGAGTGAGTCTTTTGAAGGTTTGTTGAATGTGTTTGATGATAGAGTGGCAGATATAGGGTGTTTTGGCCGAGGTGGTGTGCAAAGAGAGAGGGTTAGGGAAAATGATTTGGTAAACAGAGAAGAGGTAGTGAAAGCTTTGAGTAAGATGAAAGACGGCAAGGCAGCAGGTTTGGATGGTATTGCAGTGGAATTTATTAAAAAACGGGGGTGACTGTATTGTTGACTGGTTGGTCAATCTTTCCTCACTCATTCTCTCCATGTGCCCAAACCATTTCAAAACACCCTCTTCTGCTCTCTCAACCACGCTCTTTTTATTTCCACACATCTCTCTCACCCTTACGTTACTTACTCGATCAAACCACCTCACACCACACATTGTCCTCAAACATCTCATTTCCAGCACATCCATCCTCCTGCGCACAACTCTATCCATAGCCCACGCCTCGCAACCATACAACATTGTTGGAACCACTATTCCTTCAAACATACCCATTTTTGCTTTCCGAGATAATGTTCTCGACTTCCACACATTCTTCAAGGCTCCCAGAATTTTCGCCCCCTACCCCACCACTTCCGCTTCCATGGTTCCATCCGCTGCCAGATCCACTCCCAGATATCTAAAACACTTCACTTCCTCCAGTTTTTCTCCATTCAAACTCACCTCCCAATTGACTTGACCCTCAACCCTACTGTACCTAATGACCTTGCTCTTATTCACATTTACTCTTAACTTTCTTCTTTCACACACTTTACCAAACTCAGTCACCAGCTTCTTCAGGTTCTCACATGAATCAGCCACCAGCGCTGTATCATCAGCGAACAACAACTGACTCACTTCCCAAGCTCTCTCATCCACAACAGACTTCATACTTGCCCCTCTTTCCAAAACTCTTGCATTCACTTCCCTAACAACCCCATCCATATACAAATTAAACAACCATGGAGACATCACACACCCCTGCCGCAAACCTACATTCACTGAGAACCAATCACTTTCCTCTCTTCCTACACGTACACATGCCTTACATCCTCGATAAAAACTTTTCACTGCTTCTAACAACTTCCCTCCCACACCATATATTCTTAATACCTTCCACAGAGCATCTCTATCAACTCTATCATATGCCTTCTCCAGATCCATAAATGCTACATACAAATCCATTTGCTTTTCTAAGTATTTCTCACATACATTCTTCAAAGCAAACACCTGATCCACACATCCTCTACCACTTCTGAAACCACACTGCTCTTCCCCAATCTGATGCTCTGTACATGCCTTCACCCTCTCAATCAATATCCTCCCATATAATTTACCAGGAATACTCAACAAACTTATACCTCTGTAATTTGAGCACTCACTCTTATCCCCTTTGAATTTGTACAATGGCACTATGCACGCATTCCGCCAATCTTCAGGCACCTCACCATGAGTCATACATACATTAAATAACCTTACCAACCAGTCAACAATACAGTCACCCCCTTTTTTAATAAATTCCACTGCAATACCATCCAAACCTGCTGCCTTGCCGGCTTTCATCTTCCGCAAAGCTTTTACTACCTCTTCTCTGTTTACCAAATCATTTTCCCTAACCCTCTCACTTTGCACACCACCTCCACCAAAACACCCTATGTCTGTCACTCTATCATCAAACACATTCAACAAACCTTCAAAATACTCACTCCATCTCCTTCTCACATCACCACTACTTGTTATCACCTTCCCATTTGCGCCCTTCACTGAAGTTCCCATTTGCTCCCTTGTCTTACGCACTTTATTTACCTCCTTCCAGAAGGTAAATATATATATATATATATATATATATTTTTTTTTTCTTTTTTTTTTTATACTTTGTCGCTGTCTCCCGCGTTTGCGAGGTAGCGCAAGGAAACAGACGAAAGAAATGGCCCCCCCCCATACACATGTATATACATACGTCCACACACGCAAATATACATACCTACACAGCTTTCCATGGTTTACCCCAGCCGCTTCACATGCCTTGATTCAATCCACTGACAGCAGGTCAGCCCCGGTATACCACATCGCTCCAATTCACTCTATTCCTTGCCCTCCTTTCACCCTCCTGCATGTTCAGGCCCCGATCACACAAAATCTTTTTCACTCCATCTTTCCACCTCCAATTTGGTCTCCCTCTTCTCCTTGTTCCCTCCACCTCCGACACATATATCCTCTTGGTCAATCTTTCCTCACTCATCCTCTCCATGTGCCCAAACCACTTCAAAACACCCTCTTCTGCTCTCTCAACCACGCTCTTTTTATTTCCACACATCTCTCTTACCCTTACGTTACTCACTCGATCAAACCACCTCACACCACACATTGTCCTCAAACATCTCATTTCCAGCACATCCATCCTCCTGCGCACAACTCTATCCATAGCCCACGCCTCGCAACCATACAACATTGTTGGAACCACTATTCCTTCAAACATACCCATTTTTGCTTTCCGAGATAATGTTCTCGACTTCCACACATTCTTCAAGGCCCCCAGAATTTTCGCCCCCTCCCCCACCCTATGATCCACTTCCGCTTCCATGGTTCCATCCGCTGCCAGATCGACTCCCAGATACCTAAAACACTTAACTTCCTCCAGTTTTTCTCCATTCACACTCACCTCCCAATTGACTTGACCCTCAACCCTACTGTACCTAATAACCTTGCTCTTATTCACATTTACTCTTAACTTTCTTCTTCCACACACTTTACCAAACTCAGTCACCAGCTTCTGCAGTTTCACACATGAATCAGCCACCAGCGCTGTGTCATCAGCGAACAACAACTGACTCACTTCCCAAGCTCTCTCATCCCCAACAGACTTCATACTTGCCCCTCTTTCCAAAACTCTTGCATTTACCTCCCTAACAACCCCATCCATAAACAAATTAAACAACCATGGAGACATCACACACCCATGCCGCAAACCTACATTCACTGAGAACCAATCACTTTCCTCTCTTCCTACACGTACACATGCCTTACATCCTCGATAAAAACTTTTCACTGCTTCTAACAACTTGCCTCCCACACCATATATTCTTAATACCTTCCACAGAGCATCTCTATCAACTCTATCATATGCCTTCTCCAGATCCATAAAATGCTACATACAAATCCATTTGCTTTTCTAAGTATTTCTCACATAAATTCTTCAAAGCAAACACCTGATCCACACATCCTCTACCACTTCTGAAACCACACTGCTCTTCCCCAATCTGATGCTCTGTACATGCCTTCACCCTCTCAATTAATACCCTCCCATATAATTTACCAGGAATACTCAACAAACTTATACCTCTGTAATTTGAGCACTCACTCTTATCCCCTTTGCCTTTGTACAATGGCACTATGCACGCATTCCGCCAATCCTCAGGCACCTCACCATGAGTCATACATACATTAAAAAACCTTACCAACCACTCAACAATACAGTCACCCCCTTTTTTAATAAATTCCACTGCAATACCATCCAAACCTGCTGCCTTGCCGGCTTTCATCTTCCGCAAAGCTTTCACTACCTCTTCTCTGTTTACCAAATCATTTTCCCTAACCCTCTCACTTTGCACACCACCTCGACCAAAACACCCTATATCTGCCACTCTATCATCAAGCACATTCAACAAACCTTCGAAATACTCACTCCATCTCCTTCTCACATCACCACTACTTGTTATCACCTCCCCATTTGCGCCCTTCACTGAAGTTCCCATTTGCTCCCTTGTCTTACGCACTTTATTTACCTCCTTCCAGAACATCTTTTTATTCTCCCTAAAATTTAATGATACTCTCTCACCCCATCTCTCATTTGCCCTTTTTTTCACCTCTTGCACCTTTCTCTTGACCTCCTGTCTCTTTCTTTTATACATCTCCCACTCAATTGCATTTTTTCCCTACAAAAATCGCCCAAATGCCTCTCTCTTCTCTTTCACTAATACTCTTACTTCTTCATCCCACCACTCACTACCCTTTCTAATCAACCCACCTCCCACTCTTCTCATGCCACAAGCATCTTTTGCGCAATCCATCACTGATTCCCTAAATACATCCCATTCCTCCCCCACTCCCCTTACTTCCATTGTTCTCACCTTTTTCCATTCTGTACTCAGTCTCTCCTGGTACTTCCTCACACAGGTCTCCTTCTCAAGCTCACTTACTCTCACCACCCTCTTCACCCCAACATTCACTCTTCTTTTCTGAAAATCCATACAAATCTTCACCTTAGCCTCCACAAGATAATGATCAGACATCCCTCCAGTTGCACCTCTCAGCACATTAACATCCAAAAGTCTCTCTTTCGCACGCCTGTCAATTAACACGTAATCCAATAACGCTCTCTGGCCATCTCTCCTACTTACATAAGTATACTTATGTATATCTCGCTTTTTAAACCAGGTATTCCCAATCATCAGTCCTTTTTCAGCACATAAATCTACAAGCTCTTCACCATTTCCATTTACAACACTGAACACCCCATGTATACCAATTATTCCCTCAACTGCCACATTACTCACCTTTGCATTCAAATCACCCATCACTATAACCCGGTCTCGTGCATCAAAACCACTAACACACTCATTCAGCTGCTCCCAAAACACTTGCCTCTCATGATCTTTCTTCTCATGCCCAGGTGCATATGCACCAATAATCACCCACCTCTCTCCATCAACTTTCAGTTTTACCCATATTAATCGAGAATTTACTTTCTTACATTCTATCACATACTCCCACAACTATTGTTTCAGGAGTATTGCTACTCCTTCCCTTGCTCTTGTCCTCTCACTAACCCCTGACTTTACTCCCCAGACATTCCCAAACCACTCTTCCCCTTTACCCTTGAGCTTCGTTTCACTCAGAGCCAAAACATCCAGGTTCCTTTCCTCAAACATACTACCTATCTCTCCTTTTTTCACATCTTGGTTACATTCACACACATTTAGGCACCCCACTCTGAGCCTTCGAGGAGGATGAGCACTCCCCGCGTGACTCCTTCTTCTGTTTCCCATTTTAGAAAGTTAATACAAGGAGGGGAGGATTTCTGGCCCCCCCGCTCCCGTCCTCTCTAGTCGCTTTCTACGATACGCGAGGAACACGTGGGAAGAATTCTTTCACCCCTATCCCCAGGGATAATATACATATATATATACATATACACATACACACACATACACACACACACGCACACACACACACACACACACACACACACACACACACACACACACACACACACACACACACACACACACACACACACACATATATATACATATGAAAAGAAACAATTTAGAAAACTGAAACTTCTAGCTTGAAATGAATGAAAAAATGAATGTCACATAATGGTTCAACCTCTGGCTATGGAAAAAGGAAATGTATAATTCATTTACACAAACGTCAATAGCAGTACTCATCAATTTAACCACTGTATCAATATGCTTCAATGTCTAAGCTGGTTGGTAAGGTTATTTAATGTATGTATGACTCATGGTGAGGTGCCTGAGGATTGGCGGAATGCGTGCATAGTGCCATTGTACAAAGGCAAAGGGGATAAGAGTGAGTGCCCAAATTACAGAGGTATAAGTTTGTTGAGTATTCCTGGTAAATTATATGGGAGGGCATTGATTGAGAGGGTGAAGGCATGTACAGAGCATCAGATTGGGGAAGAGCAGTGTGGTTTCAGAAGTGGTAGAGGATGTGTGGATCAGGTGTTTGCTTTGAAGAATGTATGTGAGAAATACTTAGAAAAGCAAATGGATTTGTATGTAGCATTTATGGATCTGGAGAAGGCATATGATAGAGTTGATAGAGATGCTCTGTGGAAGGTATTAAGAATATATGGTGTGGGAGGAAAGTTGTTAGAAGCAGTGAAAAGTTTTTATCGAGGATGTAAGGCATGTGTACGTGTAGGAAGAGAGGAAAGTGATTGGTTCTCAGTGAATGTAGGTTTGCGGCAGGGGTGTGTGATGTCTCCATGGTTGTTTAATTTGTTTATGGATGGGGTTGTTAGGGAGGTAAATGCAAGAGTTTTGGAAAGAGGAGCAAGTATTAAGTCTGTTGGGGATGAGAGAGCTTGGGAAGTGAGTCAGTTTTTGTTCGCTGATGATACAGCGCTGGTGGCTGATTCATATGAGAAACTGCAGAAGCTGGTGACTGAGTTTGGTAAAGTGTGTGGAAGAAGAAAGTTAAGAGTAAATGTGAATAAGAGCAAGGTTATTAGGTACAGTAGGGTTGAGGGTCAAGTCAATTGGGAGGTGAGTTTGAATGGAGAAAAACTGGAGGAAGTGAAGTGTTTTAGATATCTGGGAGTCGATCTGGCAGCGGATGGAACCATGGAAGCGGAAGTGGATCATAGGGTGGGGAAGGGGGCGAAAATTCTGGGGGCCTTGAAGAATGTGTGGAAGTCGAGAACATTATCTCGGAAAGCAAAAATGGGTATGTTTGAAGGAATAGTGGTTCCAACAATGTTGTATGGTTGCGAGGCGTGGGCTATGGATAGATAGAGTTGTGCGCAGGAGGATGGATGTGCTGGAAATGAGATGTTTGAGGACAATGTGTGGTGTGAGGTGGTTTGATCGAGTGAGTAACGTAAGGGTAAGAGAGATGTTTGGAAATAAAAAGAGCGTGGTTGAGAGAGCAGAAGAGGGTGTTTTGAAGTGGTTTGGGCACATGGAGAGGATGAGTGAGGAAAGATTGACCAAGAGGATATATGTGTCGGAGGTGGAGGGAGCAAGAAGAAGAGGGAGACCAAATTGGAGGTGGAAAGATGGAGTGAAAAAGATTTTGTGATCGGGGCCTGAACATGCAGGAGGGTGAAAGGAGGGCAAGGAATAGAGTGAATTGGAGCGATGTGGTATACCGGGGTTGACGTGCTGTCAGTGGATTGAATCAAGGCATGTGAAGCGTCTGGGGTAAACCATGGAAAGCTGTGTAGGTATTTATATTTGCGTGTGTGGACGTGTGTATATACATGTGTATGGGGGGGTTGGGCCATTTCTTTCGTCTGTTTCCTTGCGCTACCTCGCAAACTCGGGAGACAGCGACAAAGTATAAAAAAAAAAAAGAAAAAAAAAATATATATATATATATATATATATATATATATATATATATATATATATATATATATATATATATTTTTTTTTTTTGCTTTGTCGCTGTCTCCCGCGTTTGCGAGGTAGCGCTAGGAAACAGACGAAAGAAATGGCCCAACCCACCCTCATACACATGCCTTGATTCAATCCACTGACAGCACGTCAACCCCGGTATACCACATCGCTCCAATTCACTCTATTCTTTGCCCTCCTTTCACCTTCCTTCATGTTCAGGCCCCGATCACACAAAATCTTTTTCACTCCATCTTTCCACCTTCAATTTGGTCTCCCTCTTCTCCTCGTTCGCTCCACCTCCGACACATATATCCTCTTGGTCAATCTTTCCTCACTCATTCTCTCCATGTGACCAAACCATTTCAAAACACCCTCTTCTGCTCTCTCAACCACGCTCTTTTTATTTCCACACATCTCTCTTACCCTTACGTTACTTACTCGATCAGACCACCTCACACCACACATTGTCCTCAAAAATCTCATTTCCAGGACATCCATGCTCCTGCGCACAACTCTATTCATAGTCCACTCCTCGCAACCATACATATATATATATATATATATATATATATATATATATATATATATATATATATATATATATATATATATATATATATATATATATATATATATATATATATATATATATTCTATCCTTGGGGATAGGAGAGAAAGAATACTTCTCAAATATTCCCTGCGTGTCGTAGAAGGGGACTAAAAGGGAAGGGAGCGTGGGCCTGGAATTCCTTCCCTCTCTTTTTTTTCCCCAAAAAGAAGGAACAGAGAAGGGGGCCGGGTGAGGATATTTCCTGAAAGGTCCAGTCCTCTGTTCTTAACGCTACCTCGCTAATTAAATTTTGCTAAGGAGGAACAGAGAAGGGGGCTAAGTGAGGATATTCCCTCAAAGGCTCAGTCCTCTGTTCTTAACGCTACCTTGCTAACGCGGGAAATGGCGAATAGTATGAAATACTATTCCCCAAAATACTATATGTATATATATATATATATATATATATATATATATATATATATATATATATATATATATCTATATATATATATAGTGATGGGTGATTTGAATGCCAAGGTGAGTAATGTGGCAGTTGAGGGAATAATTGGTATACATGGGGTGTTCAGTGTTGTAAATGGAAATGGTGAAGAGCTTGTAGATTTATGTGCTGAAAAAGGACTGATGATTGGGAATACCTGGTTTAAAAAGCGAGATATACATAAGTATACTTATGTAAGTAGGAGAGATGGCCAGAGAGCGTTATTGGATTACGTGTTAAATGGGAGGTGGGTTGATTATAAAGGGTAGTGAGTGGTGGGATGAAGAAGTAAGAGTATTAGTGAAAGAGAAGAGAGAGGCATTTGGACGATTTTTGCAGGGAAAAAATGCAATTGAGTGGGAGATGTATAAAAGAAAGAGACAGGAGGTCAAGAGAAAGGTGCAAGAGGTGAAAAAAAGGGCAAATGAGAGTTGGGGTGAGAGAGTATCATTAAATTTTAGGGAGAATAAAAAGATGTTCTGGAAGGAGGTAAATAAAGTGCGTAAGACAAGGGAGCAAATGGGAGCTTCAGTGAAGGGCGCAAATGGGGAGGTGATAACAAGTAGTGGTGATGTGAGAAGGAGATGGAGTGAGTATTTTGAAGGTTTGTTGAATGTGTTTGATGATAGAGTGGCAGATATAGGGTGTTTTGGTCGAGGTGGTGTGCAAAGTAAGAGGGTTAGGGAAAATGATTTGGTAAACAGAGAAGAGGTAGTGAAAGCTTTGCGGAAGATGAAAGCCGGCAAGGCAGCAGGTTTGGATGGTATTGCAGTGGAATTTATTAACAAAGGGGGTGACTGTATTGTTGACTGGTTGGTAAGGTTATTTAATGTATATATATATATATATATATATATATATATATATATATATATATATATATATATATATGTATATTTTTTTTTTTTTTTTTTTGCCGCTGTCTCCCGCGTTTGCGAGGTAGCGCAAGGAAACAGACGAAAGAAATGGCCCAACCCACCCCATACACATGTATATACATACGTCCACACACGCAAATATACATACCTACACAGCTTTCCACGGTTTACCCCGGACGCTTCACATGCCTTGATTCAATCCACTGACAGCACGTCAACCCCTGTATACCACATCGCTCCAATTCACTCTATTCCTTGCCCTCCTTTCACCCTCCTGCATGTTCAGGCCCCGATCACACAAAATCCTTTTCACTCCATCTTTCCACCTCCAATTTGGTCTCCCTCTTCTCCTCGTTCCCTCCACCTCCGACACATATATTCTCTTGGTCAATCTTTCCTCACTCATTCTCTCCATGTGCCCAAACCATTTCAAAACACCCTCTTCTGCTCTCTCAACCACGCTCTTTTTATTTCCACACATCTCTCTTACCCTTACGTTACTTACTCGATCAAACCACCTCACACCACACATTGTCCTCAAACATCTCATATCCAGCACATCCATCCTCCTGCGCACAACTCTATCCATAGCCCACGCCTCGCAACCATACAACATTGTTGGAACCACTATTCCTTCAAACATACCCATTTTTGCTTTCCGAGATAATGTTCTCGACTTCCACACATTTTTCAAGGCTCCCAAAATTTTCGCCCCCTCCCCCACCCTATGATCCACTTCCGCTTCCATGGTTCCATCCGCTGACAGATCCACTCCCAGATATCTAAAACACTTCACTTCCTCCAGTTTTTCTCCATTCAAACTCACCTCCCAATTGACTTGACCCTCAACCCTACTGTACCTAATAACCTTGCTCTTATTCACATTTACTCTTAACTTTCTTCTTTCACACACTTTACCAAACTCAGTCACCAGCTTCTGCAGTTTCTCACATGAATCAGCCACCAGCGCTGTATCATCAGCGAACAACAACTGACTCACTTCCCAAGCTCTCTCATCCACAATAGACTTCATACTTGCCCCTCTTTCCAAAAGTCTTGCATTCATCTCCCTAACAACCCTATCCATAAACAAATTAAACAACCATGGAGACATCACACACCCCTGCCGCAAACCTACATTCACTGAGAACCAATCACCTTCCTCTCTTCCTACACGTACACATGCTTTACATCCTCGATAAAAACTTTTCACTGCTTCTAACAACTTGCCTCCCTCACCATATATTCTTAATACCTTCCACAGAGCATCTCTATCAACTCCATCATATGCATTATCCAGATCCATAAATGATACATACAAATTCATTTGCTTTTCTAAGTATTTTTCACACACATTCTTGAAAGCGAACACCTGATCCACACATCCTCTACCATTTCTGAAACCAGACTGTTCTTCCCCAATCTGATGCTCTGTACATGCCTTCACCCTCTCATTCAATACCCTTCCATATAATTTCCCAGGGATACTTAACAATCTTATACCTCTGTAATTTGAGCACTTACTTATTTTCCCTTTGCCTTTGTACAATGGCACTATGCATGCATTCCGCCAATCCTCAGGTACCTTACCATGAGTCATACATGCATTGAATAACCTCACCAACTAATCAAGAATACAGTCAACCCCTTTTTTAATTTATTCCACTAAAATACCATCCAAACCCACTGCCTTGCAGGCTTTCATCTTCTGCAAAGCTTTCACCACCTCTTTTCTGTTTCCCAAATTATACTCCCTAAGCCCCTCACTTTGCACACCACCTCGACCAAAACACCCTATATCTGCTACTCTATCATCAAACACATTGAACAATCCTTCAAAATACTCACTCCATCCCCTTTTCATATCACCACTATTTGTTATCACTTCCCCATTTGCCCCCTTCACTGATGTTCCCATTTGTTCCCTTGTCGTACACACTTTATTTACCTCCTTCCAAAACATCTTTTTATTCTCCTTAAAATATAATGATAATCTCTCACCCCAACACTCATTTGCCCTCTTTTTCACTTCTTACACATTTTACTTGATCTCCTGCCTCTTTCTGTTATACATCTCCCAGTCATTTGTATTTTTTTCCCTGCAAAAATCGTTCAAATGCCTCTCTCTTCTCTTTCATTAATAATCTTACTTCTTCATCCCACCACTCACTATCCTTTCTAATCTGCCCACCTCCCACGCTTCTCATGCCACAAGCATCTTTTGCGCAAGCAAATACTGTTTCTCTAAATACATCCCATTCCTCCCCACTCCCCTTACGTCCTTTGTTCTCACCTTTTTCCATTCAGAACTGTCTTATATTCCCTTTGCCTTTGTACAATGGCACTATGCATGTATTCCGCCAATCCTCAGGTACCCTACCATGAATCATACATACATCAAATAACCTTACCAAGTAATCAACAATACAGTCACCCCCTTTGCGCAAGCAATCAGTGTTTCTCTAAATACATCCCATTCCTCACTATAGGTCTTGCTGGAAAATTCTGTTTATGTGTTTTGATAAGTCCATACATATATGAAAGTGAAGGGGACAAAGATGACAAAATTGTGATAAGAGAACCATTACCTTTCAATAACAAGATCATTTCTTTATTGAAATGGGAATTAACTGCTTCTGAGGGATTTTTACTGAGTTTAGAATATGTCGTGCCATCATTTAAAAGACAAATAGGTACTTTTGCCTAGAATCACAACAGTGTTAGTCTTATCTGCTTTAGTAATATTTGTATTCTTGCCTTTCTTTAAAGTGTTAATAGCTCTTATAAAACTTCTAGAGCAATTAGGTTCCACTGGTTTTGACAAAATTCCATACACTAAACCCTTACAGATATTAATTTCATCATTAATTAAATTACTGTATATCTCTAAATTACAAAGACTTTGTGACATCAACACAGCTGGCTTCCCTGTTAGAGCACACAAAACTTAAACCATAGCCTAATGCATAAAAGGAATCCTTATCTAGGAGTTTATTAGACAGGTTTATCACAAAAGAAGGGTTTATGTTTTTGGTCCAGTCGCTGTGTTTATGAAGATGGTCCAACTTACAATTTAGTGACATTTGTAGCCTATTGCGTTATTTCCTTAATCTATCATAGCAATAGTCCAACATTCGGTTCTTCCAGTTTGTTGGTATTGCCATTTGAAAGGCACGTTTCTTCTCTCTTGTAATGCGAAAAGCCTCCTCTATTTCAAGTTTCTTTAATTAAATGTGTTCCTTTAGAATAATGTTTTGAAATTGGTCAAATGGTCGGCCAAAAAGCTGCAACAAACGTCTATTTATCTATTTATCATACTTTGTCGCTGTCTCCGCGTTAGCGAGGTAGCGCAAGGAAACAGACGAAAGGATGGCCCAACCGACCCACATACACATGTACATACATACACGTCCACACACGCACACATACATACGTATACATCTTAACGTATTCATATATACATACACACAGACATATACATATATGCACATGTATATAATTCATACAGTCTGCCCTTATTCATTCCCGTCGCCACCCCACCACACATGAAATGAAAACTCCCTCCCCCGCATGTGCGCGAGGTAGCGCTAGGATAATACAACAAAGGCTACATTAGTTCACACTCAGTCTCTAGGTGTCATGTATAATGCACCGAAACCACAGCTCCCTTTCCACATCCAGGCCCCCAAAACTTTCCCTCGTTTACCCCAGACTTTTCACATGCCCTGGTTCAATCCATTGACAGCACGTCGACCCCGATATACCACATCGTTCCAATTCACTATATTCCTAGCACGTCTTTCACCCTCCTACATATTCAGGCCCCGATCACTCAAAACATTTTTCACTCCATCTTTCCACCTCCAATTTGGTCTCCCACTTCTCGTTCCCTCCACCCCTGACACATATATCCTCTTGGTCAATCTTTCCTCACTCATTCTCTCCATGTGACTAAACCATTTCAAAACACACTCTTCTGCTCTTTCAACCACCCTTTTCTTATTATCACACATTTCTCTTACTCTTTCATTACTTACTCGATCAAACCACCTCACACCACATATTGTCAGAAGATGAAAGCTGGCAAGACAGCGGGTTTGGATGGTATTGTAGTGGAATTTATCAAAAACGGGGGTGACTGTATTGTTGACTGGTTGGTAAGTTTATTTGATGTATGTTTGACTCATGGTGAGGTGCCTGAGGGTTGGTGGAATGCCTGCATAGTGCGATTGTACAAAGGCAAAGGGGATAAAAATGAGTGCTCAAATTACAGAGATATAAGTTTGTTCAGTATTTCTGGAAAATTATATTGGAGAGTATTGATTGAGAGGGTGAAGGCATGTACAGAGCATCAGATTGGGGAAGAGCAGTGCGGTTTCAGAGGTGGTAGAGAATGTGTGGATCAGGTGTTTGCTTTGAAGAATGTATGTGAGAAATACTTAGAAAAACAAATGGATTTGTATGTAGCATTTATGGATCTGGAGAAGGCATATGATAGAGTTAATAGAGATGCTCTGTGGAAGGTATTAAGAATATATGGTGTGGGAGGCAAGTTGTTAGAAGCAGTGAAAAGTTTTTATCAAGGATGTAAAGCATGTGTACGTGTAGGAAGAGGGGAAAGTGACTAGTTCTCAGTGAATATTGGTTTGCGGCAGGATTGTGTGGTGTCTCCATGGTTGTTTGATGGTTGGGGTTGTTAGGGAGATGAATGCAAGAGTTTTGGAAAGAGGGGCAAGTATGCAGTCTGTTGTACATGAGAGAGCTTGGGAAGTGAGTCAGTTGTTGTTCGCTGATGATACAGCTCTGGTGTTTGATTCGTGTGAGAAACTGCAGAAGCTGGTGACTGAGTTTGGTAAAGTGTGTGAAAGAAGAAAGCTGAGAGTAAATGTGAATAAGAACAAGGTTATTAGGTACGGTAGGGTTGAGGGACAAGTCAATTGAGAGGTAAGTTTAAATGGAGAAATACTGGAGGAAGTGAAGTGTTTTTGATATCTGGGAGTGGATCTGGCAGCGGATGGAACCATGGAAGCGAAGGTGAATCATAGCGTGGGGGAGGGGCAGAAAGTTCTGGGATCGTTGAAGAATGTGTGGAAGTCGAGAACACTATCTCGGAAAGCAAAAATGGGTATGTTTGACTGAATAGTGGTTCCAACAATGTTATATGGTTGTGAGACGTGGGCTATAAATAGAGTTGTGCGGAGGAGGGTGGATGTGCTGGAAATGAGATGTTTGAGGACAATATATGGTGTGAGGTGGTTTGATCGAGTAAGCAATAATAGGGTAAGAGAGATGTGTGGTAATAAAAAGAGTGTGGTTGAGAGAGCAGAGGAGGGTGTTTTGAAATGGTTTGGTCAGATAGAGAATGAGTGAGGAAAGATTGACCAAGAGGATATATGCGTCAGAGGTAGAGGGAACGAGGAGAAGTAGGAGACCAAATTGGAGGTGGAAAGATGGAGTGAAAAAGATTTTGAGTGATCGGGGCCTGAACATGCAAGAGGATGAAAGGCGTGCTAGGAATAGAGTGAATTGAAACGATGTGGTATACCGGGGTCGACGTGTGTCAATGGATTGAACCAGGGCATGTGAAGCGTCTAGGGTAAACCATGGAAAGTTGTGTGGTGCCTGGATGTGGAAAGGGAGCTGTGGTTTCGGTGCATTATTACATGACAGCTAGAGACTGAGTGTAAACGAATGTGGCCTTTGGTGTCTTTTCCTAGCGCTACCTCGCGCACATGAGGGGGGGAGGGGTTTGTTATTTCATGTGTGGCGGTGTGGCGATGGAAATGAATAAAGGTAGACAGTATGATTCATGTACATGTGTATATATGTACATGTCTTTGTGTGTATATGTATGTATACGTTGAGATGTATGGGTATGCATATTTGCGTGTGTGGACGTGTATGTATATACATGTGTATGTGGGTGGGTTGGGCCATTCTTTCGTCTGTTTCCAAGCGCTACCTCGCGAACGCGGGAGACAGCGACAAAGCAAAATAAATAATAGATATAATATATATATCCTTGATGAGCAAGGTACACACATTATCGACTAAAGCAGTGGGGTGGATGAACAATTAGGTTGACTGAGGACCGACTGCTGCAACCAGGATTCGAACATATGAGCTCGACTGATGGCGGCCCGTGAATGAGTCAGTGTGTGTGTGTGTGTGTGTGTGTGTGTGTGTGTGTGTGTGTGTGTGTGTGTGTGTGTGTGTGGTATGTGTTTATGTGTGTTTGTGTGATGGGAGGGTATGAACCCTGAGTTTGTGTCTTTAGAGTGTCAGCACATACCTATAGATGTTTGTGTATGTATGTGTATTGTTTCCCTCATGTCTATGTCTACTCATGTATGTGCTTTTTGGTGCAAAATTCGGGTGATTTTTGGATTTTGACTTTGTCTGCAACTTGGAGCTCTTCCTTTGGGCATTACGTCTTACAAAAGATTAATAATAAATGTATTTGGCATTAAACATATGGTATGTCTACCTGCCGCCGTAGTCCCATGTATCGTGGTAAGTCATGGCGAAGGTCAGCAATGGTTCAGGGTCGTCCAGCAGGAAGAAGTAACCACGACACTTTGACGATGTCCAGATTATCCTGGTCAGGTCTTCAGTTGTCTTGACAGACACCACCTGGATGATGTATGGAGGCGGATACAGTATGTACAGTCTTAATGGTGCATCCATACAAAAAACTTCATGAGTGATGTCTCGATGAAAGTAGATATGGAATGTAAAGAATGTTGTCTACGGTGTTAACCTGCACTACCATGTGAGAGCAGGAAGGAAGGCACAGTAGCTACATAACGCATTATGTCGTCATCCTGCGTTCTGCCAGTGTGGACTATAGATTATATGAATCCATGAAACTGTATAGAAACTGAAGCAATACTTTCGTACGTATAGTCAAAGAGAAGAGTCAATAGTTATACGTCTTGAGATAATAATGATATCTTACCATACCATACCTTGCTAACGCGGGATACGGCAAATGTAAATATATATATATATATATATATATATATATATATATATATATATATATATATATATATATATATATATATATATATATATATATATATATATATATATATATATATATATTCTTCAAAGCAAACACCTGATCCACACATCCTCTACCACTTCCGAAACCACACTGCTCTTCCCCAATCTGATGCTCTGTACATGCCTTCACCCTCTCAATCAATACCCTCCCATACAATTTACCAGGAATACTCAACAAACTTATACCTCTGTAATTTGAGCACTCACTCTTATCCCCTTTGCCTTTGTACAATGGCACTATGCATGCATTCCGCCAATCCTCAGGCACCTCACCATGAGTCATACATACATTAGATAACCTTACCAACCAGTCAACAATACAGTCACCCCCTTTTTTAATAGATTCCACTGCAACACCATCCAAACCTACTGCCTTGCCGGCTTTCATCTTCCGCAAAGTTTTTACTACCTCTTCTATGTTTACCAAATCATTTTCCCTAACCCTCTCACTTTGCACACCACCTCGACAAAAACACCCTATATCTACCACTCTATCATCAAACACATTCAACAAACCTTCAAAATACTCACTCCATCTCCTTCTCACATCACCACTACTTGTTATCACATCCCCATTAGCTTTGCTTTGAAGAATGTATGTGAGAAATACTTAGAAAAGCAAATGGATTTGTATGTAGCATTTATGGATCTGGAGAAGGCATATGATAGAGTTGATAGAGATGCTCTGTGGAAGGTATTAAGAATATATGGTGTGGGAGGAAAGTTGTTAGAAGCAGTGAAAAGTTTTTATCGAGGATGTAAGGCATGTGTACGTGTAGGAAGAGAGGAAAGTGATTGGTTCTCAGTGAATGTAGGTTTGCGGCAGGGGTGTGTGATGTCTCCATGGTTGTTTAATTTGTTTATGGATGGGGTTGTTAGGGAGGTGAATGCAAGAGTTTTGGAAAGAGGGGCAAGTATAAAGTCTGTTGTGGATGAGAGAGCTTGGGAAGTGAGTCAGTTGTTGTTCGCTGATGATACAGCGCTGGTGGCTGATTCATGTGAGAAACTGCAGAAGCTGGTGACTGAGTTTGGTGAAGTGTGTGAAAGAAGAAAGTTAAGGGTAAATGTGAATAAGAGCAAGGTTATTAGGTACAGTAGGGTTGAGGGTCAAGTCAATTGGGAGGTAAGTTTGAATGGAGAAAAACTGGAGGAAGTAAAGTGTATTAGATATCTGGGAGTGGATCTGGCAGCGGATGGAAACATGGAAGCGGAAGTGAATCATAGGGTGGGGGAGGGGGCGAAAATGCTGGGAGCTTTGAAGAATGTGTGGAAGTCAAGAACATTATCTCGGAAAGCAAAAATGGGTATGTTTAAAGGAATAGTGGTTCCAACAATATTGTATGGTTGCGAGGCGTGGGCTATGGATAGAGTTGTGCGCAGGAGGGTGGATGTGCTAGAAATGAGATGCTTGAGGACAACGTGTGGTGTGAGGTGGTTTGATCGAGTAGGTAATGTAAGGGTAAGAGAGATGTGTGGAAATAAAAAGAGCGTGGTTGAGAGAGCAGAAGAGGGTGTTTTGAAATGGTTTGGGCACATGGAGAGAATGAGTGAGGAAAGATTGACCAAGAGGATATATGTGTCGGAGGTGGAGGGACCGAGAAGTGGGAGACCAAATTGGAGGTGGAAAGATGGAGTGAAAAAGATTTTGAGTGATCGGGGCCTGAACATGCAGGAGGGTGAAAGGCGGGCAAGGAATAGAGTGAATTGGATCGATGTGGTATACCGGCGGTTGACGTGCTGTCAGTGGATTGAATCAGGGCATGGGGTAAACTATGGAAAGTTGTGTGGGGCCTGGATGTGGAAAGGGAGCTGTGGTTTCGGGCATTATTGCATGACAACTAGAGACTGAGTGTGAACGAATGGGGCCTTTGTTGTCTTTTCCTAGCGCTACCTCCCACACATGAGAGGGGGAGGGGGATTGTATTCCATGAGTGGCGAGGTGGCGATGGGAATGAATAATGGAAGACAGTGCGAATTGTGTGCATGGGTATATATGTATGTGTCTGTGTATATATATATGTGTACATTGAGATGTATGGGTACGTATATTTGCGTGTGTTGAAGTGTATTTATATATATGTGTATGGGGTGGGTTGGGCCATTTCTTTCGTCTGTTTCCTTGCGCTACCTCGCAAACGCGGGAGACAGCGACAAAGCAAAATAAATATATAGATAAATATATATATATATATATATATATATATATATATATATATATATATATATATATATATATATATATATATATTTATACTATTCGCCATTTCCCGCGATAGCGAGGTAGCGTTAAGAACAGAGGACTGGGCCTTTGAGGGAATATCCTCACCTGGCCCCCTTCTCTGTTCCTTCTTTTGGAAAACTACAAAGAAAACGAGAGGGGAGGATTTCCAGCCACCCGCTCCCTCCCCTTTTAGTCGCCTTCTACGACACGCAGGGAATACGTGGGAAGTATTCTTTCTCCCCTATCCCCAGGGATAATATATATATATATATATATATATATATATATATATATATATATATATATATATATATATATATATATATATATATATATATATATATATATATATATATATATATATATATATCCCTGGGGATAGGGGACAAAGAAGACTTCCTACGCATTCCTCAGGTGTCGTAAAAAAACGACTAAAGCTGATGGGAGCGGGGGCTAGAAATCCCCCTCTCCTTGTATTTTAACTTTCTAAAAGGGGAAACAGAAGAAGGAATCACGCAGGGAGTGTTCATCCTCCTCGAAGGCTCAGATTGGGGTGTCTGAATATGTGTGGATGTAACCAAGATGAGGAAAAAGGAGAGATAGGTAGTATGTTTCAGAAAAGAAACCTGGATGTTTTGGCTCAGAGTGAAACGAAGTTCAATAGTAAAGGGGAAGAGTGGTTTAGGAATGTCTTGGGAGTAAAGTCAGGGATTAGTGAGAGGAGAAGGGCAAGGTAAGGAGTAGCACTACTCCTGAAACAGGAGTGGTGGTAGTATGTGATAAACTGTAGGAAAGTAAACCCTAGATTGATATAGGTAAAACTGAAAGTGTATGGAGAGAGATGGGTGATTATTGGTGCATGTGCACCTAGGCATATGAAGAGAGATCATGAGAGGCAAGTGTTTTGGGAGCAGCTGAGTGAGTGTCATAGTAGTTTTGATGCACGAAACCGGATTATAGTGATGAGTGATTTGAATGCAAAGGTGAGTAATGTGGCAGTTAAGGGAATAATTGGTGTACATGGGGCGTTCAGTGTTGTGAATGGAAATGGTGAAGAGCTTGTAGATATATGTGCAAAAATAGACTGGTGATTGGGAATATTGAAAGGACAAGAGCAAGGGAAGGAGTAGCACTACTCATGAAATAGGAGTGGCGGTAGTATGTGATAGAGTGTAAGAAAGTAAATTCTAGATTGATATGGGTAAAACTGAAAGTTGATGGAGAGAGATGCATATGCACCAGGGCATGAGAAGAAAGATTATGAGAGGCAAGTGTTTTGGGAGCAACTGAATGAGTATGTTAGTGGTTTTGATGCACGAGACTGGGTTATAGTGATGGGTGATTTAAATGCAAAGGTGAGTAATGTAGCAGTTGAGGGGATAATTGGTATACATGGGTGTTCAGTGTTGTAAATGGAAATGGTAAAGAGGTTTTAGATTTATATGCTGAAAATGGACTGGTGATAGGGAATACCTGCTTTAAAAAGAGAGATATATATAAGTATACGTATGTAAGTAGGAGAGATGGCCAGAGAGAGTTATTGAATTACGTGTTAATTGATAGGCGCGCGAAAGAGACACTTTTGGATGTTAATGTGCTGAGAGGTGCAACTGGAGGGATGTCTGATCATCATCTTGTGGAGGCAAAGGTGAAGATTTGTAGAGGTTTTCAGGAAAAAAGAGAGAATGTTGGGGATGGAGAGAGTGGTGAGAGTAACTGAGCTTGGAAAGAAGACTTGTCAGAGGAAGTATCAGGAGAGAATGAGGTTGAGAGAATGAGTATCAGGAGAGAATGAGTGGTTCCAACAATGTTTTATGGTTGCGAGGCGTGGGCTATGGATAGAGTTGTGCGCATGAGGATGGATGTGCTGGAAATGAGATGCTTGAGGACAATGAGTGGTGTGAGGTGGTTTGATCGAGTAAGAAACGTAAGGGTAAGAGAGGTGTGTAGAAATAAAAAGAGCTTGGTTGAGAGAGCAGAAGAGGGTGTTTTGAAATGGTTTGGGCACATGGAGAGAATGAGTGAGGAAAGATTGACCAAGAGGATATATGTGTCGGAGGTGGAGGGAACGAGGAGAACTGGGAGACCAAATTGGAGGTGGAAAGATGGAGTGAAAAAGATTTTGTGTAATCGGGACCTGAACATGCAGGAGGGTGAAAGGAGGGCAAGGAATAGAGTGAATTGGATCGATGTGGTATACCGGGGTTGACGTGCTGTCAGTGGATTGAATCAGGGCATGTGAAGCGTCTGGGGTGAACCATGGAAAGCTGTGTAGGTATGTATATTTGCGTGTGTGGACGTTTGTATATACATGCGTATGGGGGTTGGTTGGGCCATTTCTTTCGTCTGTTTCCTTGCGCTACCTCGCAAACGCGGGACACGGAGACAGAGCAGAAAAATAAAAAAAAGAAAGAAATGTATATATATATATATATATACATATATATATATATAAATATATATATATATATATATATATATATATATATATATATATATATATATATATATATATATATATATATATATATATATATATATATATATATATATATATATATATATATTCATATATACATATATATATTCATATATACATATATATATATATATATATATATATATATATATATATATATATATATATATATATATATATATATATATATATATATATATATATATATATATTATCCCTGGGGATAGGGGATTAAGAATACTTCCCACGTATTCCCTGCGTGTCGTAGAAGGCGACTAAAAGGGGAGGGAGCGGGGGGCTGGAAATCCTCCCCTCTCGTTTTTTTTTTTTTTAAATTTTCCAAAAGAAGGAACAGAGGGGGCCAGTTGAGGATATTCCAAAAAAGGCCCAGTCCTCTGTTCTTAGCGCTACCTCGCTAACGCGGGAAATGGCGAATAGTTTAAAAGAAAGAAAGAAAGATACATATATATATATATATATATATATATATATATATATATATATATATATATATATATATATATATATATATATATATATATATATATATATATATATATATATATATATATATACATATATATATATATTTATTTTTTTTTTTATTTTTCTGCTCTGTCTCTGTGTCCCGCGTTTGCGAGGTAGCGCAAGGAAACAGACGAAAGAAATGGCCCAACCAACCCCCATACGCATGTATATACATACGTCCACACACGCAAATATACATACCTACACAGCTTTCCATGTTTCACCCCAGACGCTTCACATGCCCTGATTCAATCCACTGACAGCACGTCAACCCCGGTATACCACATCGCTCCAATTCACTCTATTCCTTGCCCTCCTTTCACCCTCCTGCATGTTCAGGCCCCGATCACACAAAATCTTTTTCACTCCATCTTTCCACCTCCAATTTGGTCTCCCTCTTCTCCTCGTTACCTCCACCTCCGACACATATATCCTCTTAGTCAATCTTTCCTCACTCATTCTCTCCATGTGACCAAACCATTTCAAAACACCCTCTTCTGCTCTCTCAACCACGCTCTTTTAATTCCACACATCTCTCTTACCCTTACATTACTTACTCGATCAAACCACCTCCCACCACATATTGTCCTCAAACATCTCATTTCCAGCACATCCACCCTCCTGCGCACATCTCTATCCATAGCCCACGCCTCGCAACCATACAACATTGTTGGAACCACTATTCCTTCAAACATACCCATTTTTGATTTCCGAGATAATGTTCTCGACTTCCACACATTCTTCAAGGCTCCCAGAATTTTCGCCCCCTCCCCCTCCCTATGATTCACTTCCCCTTCCATCGTTCCATCAGCTGCCAGATCCACTCCCAAATATCTAAAACACTTTACTTCCTCCAGTTTTTCTCCATTCAAACTTACCTCCCAATTCACTTGACCCCAAACCCTACTGTACCTAATAACCTTGCTCTTATTCACATTTACTCTTAACTTTCTTCTTTCACACACTTTACCAAACTCAGTCACCAGCTTCTGCAGTTTCTCACATGAATCAGCCACCAGCGCTGTATCATCAGCGAACAACAACTGATTCACTTCCCAAGCTCTCTCATCCACAACAGACTTCATACTTGCCCCTCTTTCCAAAACTCTTACATTCACCTCCCTAACAACCCCATCCATAAACAAATTAAACAACCATGGAGACATCACACACCACTGCCGCAATCCTACATTTACTGAGAACCAATCACTTTCCTCTCTTCCTACACGTACACATGCCTTACATCCTCGATATGAACTTTTCACTGTTTCTAACAACTTGCCTCCCACACCATATATTCTAGTACCTTCCACAGAGCATCTCTATCAACTCTATCATATGCCTTCTCCAGATCCATAAATGCTACATACAAATCCATTTGCTTTTCTAAGTATTTCTCACATACATTCTTCAAAGCAAACACCTGATCCACACATCCTCTACCACTTCTGAAACCACACTCCTCTTCCCCAATCTGATGCTCTGTACATGCCTTCACCCTCTCAATCAATACCCTCCCATATAATGTGGCAGTTCAGGGAATAATTGGTATACATTGGGTGTTCAGTGTTGTAAATGGAAATGGTGAGGAGCTTGTAGATTTATGTGATGAAAAAGGACTGGTGATTGGGAATACCTTGTTTAAAAAGCGAGATATACAGAAGTATACGTATGTAAGTAGGAGTGATGGCCAGAGAGCGTTATTGGATTACGTGTTAATTGACAGGCGCGCGAAAGAGAGACTTTTGTATGTTAATGTGCTGAGAGGTGCAACTGGAGGGATGTCTGATCATTATCTTGTGGAGGCGAAGGTGAAGATTTGTATGGGTTTTCAGAAAAGAAGAGAGAATGTTGGAGTGAAGAGGGTGGTGAGAGTAAGTGAGCCTGGGAAGGAGACTTGTGTGAGGAAGTGCCAGGAGAGACTGAGGACAGAATGGAAAAGGGTGAGAACAAAGGACGTAAGGGGAGTGGGGGAGGAATGGGTAGTATTTAGGGAAGCAGTGATGGCTTGCGCAAAAGATCCTTGTGGCATGAGAAGCGTGGGAGGTGGGTTGATTAGAAAGGGTAGTGAGTGGTGGGATGAAGAAGTAAGATTATTAGTGAAAGAGAAGAGAGAGGCATTTGGACGATTTTTGAAGGGAAAAATGCAAATGAGTGGGAGATATATAAAAGAAAGAGACAGGAGGTCAAGAGAAAGGTGCAAGAGGTGAAAAAGAGGGCAAATTAGAATTGGGGTGAGAGAGTATCATTAAATTTAAAGAGAATAAAAAGATGTTCTGGAAGGAGGTAAATAAAGTGTGTAAGACAAGGGAGCAAATGGGAACTTCAGTGAAGGGGGCTAATGGGGAGGTGATAACAAGTAGTGGTGAGGTGAGAAGGAGATGGAGTGAGTATTTTGAAGGTTTGTTGAATGTGTTTGATGATAGAGTGGCAGATATAGGGTGTTTTGGTCGAGGTGGTGTGCAAAGTGAGAGGGTTAGGGAAACTGATTTGGTAAACAAAGAGGTAGTAAAAGCTTTGCGGAAGATGAAAGCCGGCAAGGCAGTAGGTTTGGATGGTATTGCAGTGGAATTTATTAAAAACGGGGGCGACTGTATTGTTGACTGGTTGGTAAGGTTATTTAATGTAGGTATGATTCATGGTCATGTGGCTGAGGATTGGCGGAATGCGTGGATAGTGCCATTGTACAAAGGCAAAGGGGATAAGAGTGAGTGCTCAAATTACAGAGGTATAAGTTTGTTGAGTATATATATATATATATATATATATATATATATATATATATATATATATATATATATATATATATATATATATATATATATATATATATATATATATATATATATATATATATATATATATATATATATATATATATATATATATATATATATATATATATATATATATATATATATATATATATATATATATATATATATATATATATATATATATATATATATATATATATATATATATATATTATATATATACATATATATATACACATGACAGCTAGAGACTGAGGGTGAACGAATGTTTTCTTTGTTGTATTTTCCTAGCGCTACCTTGCGCGCATGTGGGAGGGAGGATGCCATTTCTTGTGTGACAGGGTGGCGACGAGAATGGATGAAGGTATCAAGTATGAATATGTACATGTGTATATATGTATATGTATGTGTATTTATACATTGAAATTTATAGGTATGTATAAGTGCGTGTGTGGGTGCTTATATGTATACATGTGTATGTGGGTGGGGTGGGCCATTCTTTCATCTGTTTCCTTGTGCCACCTCGCTAGTGCGGGAGACAGCAAGTAAGTATAATAATAAAATATATATATATATATATATATATATATATATATATATATATATATATATATATATATATATATATATATATATATATATATATATATATATATATATATATATATATACATATATATATATATATATATATATATATATATATATATATATATATATATATATATATATATATATATATATATATATATATATATATATATATATATATATATATATATATATACATATCCCAGGAATACTCATTAACTTATACCTCTGTAATTTAAGCACTCACACTTACTCATATCCCCTTTGCCTTTGTATAATGGCACTATGCAGACATTCTGCTAGTCCACAGTCACCTCACAATGAATCATACATTAAATTTTCCTACAAACCAGTCAACAATACAATCACCGCCTCTTTTAATAAATTCCACTGCAATACCATCCATACCTGCTGCCTTGCCGGCTTTCATATTCCGCAAAGCTTTAACTACCTCTTCTCTGTTCACTAAATCATTCTCCCTAACCCTCACACTTTGCAAACCATCTTGACCAAAACACCCTATATCTGCCACTCTATCATCAAACACATTCAACAAACATTCAAAATACTCACTCCACCTACTTCTCATATCACCACTTCTTGTTATCACCTCCTCATTAGCCACCTTCACTGAAGTTCCCACTTGTTCCCTTGACTTACGCACTTTATTTACCTCCTTTCAACACATCTCTTTATTCTTCCTAAAATTTAATGATACTCTCTCACCCCAACTCTCATTTGCCCTCTCTTTCGCCTCTTGCACCTTTCTTTTGACCTCCTGCCTCTTTTTTTTTTTTATACATCCCCTAGTCATTTGCATTATTTCCCTGCAAAAATCGTCCAAATGCCTCTCTCTACTCTTTCACTAATAATCTTACTTCTTCATCCAACCTCTCACTACCCTTTCTAATCTACCCACTTCCCAAACTTCTCATTCCACAAGCATCTTTTGCGCAAGCCATCACTGCTTCCCTAAATACATCCCATTCCTCCCCCACTTCCCTTACGTCCTTTGTTCTCACCTTTTTCCATTCTGCACTCAGTCTCTCCTATTACTTCCTCACACAAGTCTCCTTCCCAAGCTCATTTACTCTCACCACTCTCTTCACCCCAACATTCTCTCTTCTTTTCTGAAAACGTCTACAAATCTTCACCTCCGCCTCCTCAAGATAATGATCAGACATCCCTCCAGTTGCACCTCTCAGCACATTAACATCCAAAAGTCTCTCTTTCGCGCGCCTATCAATTAACACGTAATCCAATAATGCTCTCTGGCCGTCTCTCTTACTTACATCCGTATATTTATGTATATATCTCTTTTTAAACCAGGTATTCCCAATCACCAGTCCTTTTTCAGCACATAAATCTACAAGCTCCTCACCATTTCCATTTACAACACTGAGCACCCCATATACATCAATTATTTCGTCAACTGCCACTTTAATCACCTTTTCATTCAAATCACCCATCACTATAACCCGGTCTCGTGCATCAAAACTACTAACACACTCGTACACATGCCTTACATCCATGATATAAACTTAATACTTCTAGTAGCTTACCTCCCACCTGGATACTCATAGGACCTTCCACAAAGCATATCTAAGGATAAAGAACTGAAGATGTTGTTGAAAGGTACTGGTTTTCCTATCAAAATTTTATCATCTTTCTCCCCTTCGTTGCCATATATGTACGGACTTATTAAAACACACACAGCAAATTTTCCAGGAAGATCTATAGCGAGTTCAGTGGGCTCCATCACATATAAATTGTCAAAATAGTTCTTTCATTAAGTCCGTTAGTGGTAAGATATCTAATTATAATATTATGAACAGTGTCGATTTAGTTAACAAGCTTAAAGATATTGTTAATTTTGATTTCAAACAGGTTTGATTTGATGTTTCCTTACTGTTCACAAAAGCTCCAGTTGATGACATCTTAGAATTTTTATTGAATGTGTTGATGGCATTATTTACCTGTTTCAAACTCTGTTTTTATTGAATTGATAAAATTGTGTATAAAAATCTATGTATTTCAATTTAATGGAGAATATTATGCCCAAAAATTTCGTTTGACAATGGTTAACCTTCTTTCACCTGTACTAAGTATTCTTTATATGAAATTCTTTGAAACAATATTACCAAAGGATATCTTACCTTCTAATTCAATTTGGTTTAGGCATGTAGATGATGATCATTATGTTTGGCTAACAAATGAAAATCCACAAACACTTCTCCCTTTACATAACAGTTTACTACCTTCCATCAGCTTTACTATAGAAATTGAAAATGATAGTATGTTATCATTTTTAGACTGCATGATCCATAGGCATGGAAACAAGTTTAGATTTAGCATATACAGAAAATCTATGCTACTGTATGCTAATATATCCATTATTACTCATTTCAATATGACTGAGTTGAATTATTATCATTCCAGTGTATTTTCCTTGGAGCATTACGTATTTGCAGTCAAGAATTTATTGTTTATGAGTTTAGGATGATATATTCCATTGGATCCAAGGTAAACTAACCTATATCTTTCACTGATCAATCCTTAAAGTTGTTAAATAAATCATTTTATAGAGTTGAACCCAAACATCCCCTTCACCACAAGAACCTTTTAGTTCTCCCATATAATGATGATTTTACTGTACTTCCCATGTTGCATAAATCCCTTTATGTAAATATTCCCTTCAGCAACAATCATATTATACTTGGTCGATGTCTCCCGCGTTGCTAGGTAGCGCAAGGAAACAGACGAAAGAATGGCCCAACCCACCCACATACACATGTATATACATACACGTCCACATACGCGTATATACATACCTATACATCTCAACGTATACACACACAGACATATACATATGTACACAAGTACATAATTCATACTGTCTGTCTTTATTCATTCCCATCGCCACCTCGCCACACATGAAATAACAACCCCCTCCCCCCTAATGTGTGCGAGGTAGCGCTAGGAAAAGAGAACAAAGGTCCCCTTCGTTCACACTCAGTCTCTAGCTGTCATGTAATAATGCACCGAAACCACAGCTCCCTTTCCACATCCAGGCTCCACAGAACTTTCCATGGTTTACCCCAGACGCTTCACATGCCCTGGTTCAATCCATTGACAGCACGTCGATCCCGGTATACCACATGGTTCCAATTCACTCTATTCCTTGCACGCCTTTCACCCTCCCGCATGTTCAGGCCCCGATCACTCAAAATCTTTTTCACTCGGTCTTTCCACCTCCAATTTGGTCTCCCACTTCTCGTTGCCTCCACCTCTGACACATATATCCTCTTGGTCAATTTTCCTCACTCATTCTCTCCATGTGACCAAACCATTTCAAAACACCCTCTTCTGCTCTCTCAACCACACTCTTTTTATTACCACACATCTCTCTTACCCTATTATTACTTACTCGATCAAACCACCTCACACCATATATTGTCCTCAAACATCTCACTTCCAGCACATCCACCCTCCTGCGCACAACTCTATCCATAGCCCACGCCTTGAAACCATATAACATTGTTGGAACCACTATTCCTTCAAACATACCCATTTTTGCTTTCCGAGATAATGCTCTCGACTTCCACACATTCTTCAAGGCTCCCAGAATTTTCGCCCCCTCCCCCACCCTATGATTCACTTCCACTTCCATGGTTCCATCCGCTGCCAAATCCACTCCCAGATATCTAAAACACTTCACTTCCTCCAGTTTTTCTCCATTCAAACTTACCTCCCAATTGACTTGACCCTCAACCCTACTGTACCTAATAACCTTGCTCTTATTCACATTTACTCTCAACTTTCTTCTTTCACACACACACACACACACACACACACACACACACACACACACACACATATATATATATATATATATATATATATATATATATATATATATATCTTTCTTTCTTTCTTTTAAACTATTCGCCATTTCCCGCATTAGCGATGTAGCGTTAAGAACAGAGGACTGGGCCTTTTTTGGAATATCCTCACCTGGCCCCCTCTGTTCCTTCTTTTGGAAAATTAAAAAAAAAAAAAACGAGAGGGGAGGATTTCCAGCCCCCCGCTCCCTACCCTTTTAGTCGCCTTCTACGACACGCAGGGAATACGTGGGAAATATTCTTAATCCCCCATCCCCAGGGATAATATATATATATATATATATATATATATATATATATATATATATATATATATATTATATTATTATTATTATACTTTGTCGCTGTCTCCCGCGTTTGCGAGGTAGCGCAAGGAAACAGACGAAAGAAATGGCCCAACCCCCCCCCATACACATATATATACATACATCCACACACGCAAATATATATACCTACACAGCTTTCCATGGTTTACCCCAGACGCTTCACATGCCTTGATTCAATCCACTGACAGCACGTCAACCCCGGTATACCACATCGCTCCAATTCACTCTATTCCTTGCCCTCCTTTCACCCTCCTGCATGTTCAGGCCCCGATCACACAAAATCTTTTTCACTCCATCTTTCCACCTCCAATTTGGTCTCCCTCTTCTCCTCGTTCCCTCCACCTCCGACACATATATCCTCTTGGTCAATCTTTCCTCACTCATTCTCTCAATGTGCCCAAACCACTTCAAAACACCCTCTTCTGCTCTCTCAACCACGCTCTTTTTATTTCCACACATCTCTCTTACCCTTACGTTACTCACTCGATCAAACCACCTCACACCACACATTGTCCTCAAACATCTCATTTCCAGCACATCCATCCTCCTGCGCACAACTCTATCCATAGCCCACGCCTCGCAACCATACAACATTGTTGGAACCACTATTCCTTCAAACATACCCATTTTTGCTTTCCGAGATAATGTTCTCGACTTCCACACATTCTTCAAGGCCCCCAGAATTTTCGCCCCCTCCCCCACCCTATGATCCACTTCCGCTTCCATGGTTCCATCCGCTGCCAGATCCACTCCCAGATATCTAAAACACTTCACTTCCTCCAGTGTTTCTCCATTCAAACTCACCTCCCAATTGACTTGACCCTCAACCCTACTGTACCTAATAACCTTGCTCTTATTCACATTTACTCTTAACTTTCTTCTTCCACACACTTTACCAAACTCAGTCACCAGCTTCTGCAGTTTCTCACATGAATCAGCCACCAGCGCTGTATCATCAGCGAACAACAACTGACTCACTTCCCAAGCTCTCTCATCCCCAACAGACCTCATACTTGCCCCTCTTTCCAAAACTCTTGCATTTACCTCCCTAACAACCCCATCCATAAACAAATTAAACAACCATGGAGACATCACACACCCCTGCCGCAAACCTACATTCACTGAGAACCAATCACTTTCCTCTCTTCCTACACGTACACATGCCTTACATCCTCGATAAAAACTTTTCACTGCTTCTAACAACTTTCCTCCCACACCATATATTCTTAATACCTTCCACAGAGCATCTCTATCAACTCTGTCATATGCCTTCTCCAGATCCATAAATGCTACATACAAATCCATTTGCTTTTCTAAGTATTTCTCACATACATTCTTCAAAGCAAACACCTGATCCACACATCCTCTACCACTTCTGAAACCACACTGCTCTTCCCCAATCTGATGCTCTGTACATGCCTTCACCCTCTCAATCAATACCCTCCCATATAATTTACCAGGAATACTCAACAAACTTATACCTCTGTAATTTGAGCACTCACTCTTATCCCGTTTGCCTTTGTACAATGGCACTATGCACGCATTCCGCCAATCCTCAGGCACCTCACCATGAGTCATACATACATTAAATAACCTTACCAACCAGTCAACAATACAGTCACCCCCTTTTTTAATAAATTCCACTGCAATACCATCCAAACCTGCTGCCTTGCCGGCTTTCATCTTCCGCAAAGCTTTTACTACCTCTTCTCTGTTCACCAAATCATTTTCCCTAACCCTCTCACTTTGCACACCACCTCGACCAAAACACCCTATATCTGCCACTCTATCATCAAACACATTCAACAAACCTTCAAAATACTCACTCCATCTCCTTCTCACATCATCACTACTTGTTATCACCTTCCCATTTGCGCCCTTCACTGAAGTTCCCATTTGCTCCCTTGTCTTACGCACTTTATTTACCTCCTTCCAGAACATCTTTTTATTCTCCCTAAAATTTAATGATACTCTCTCACCCCAACTCTCATTTGCCCTTTTTTTCACCTCTTGCACCTTTCTCTTGACCTCCTGTCTCTTTCTTTTATACTTCTCCCACTCAATTGCATTTTTTCCCTGCAAAAATCGTCCAAATGCCTCTCTCTTCTCTTTCACTAATACTCTTACTTCTTCATCCCACCACTCACTACCCTTTCTAAACAGCCCACCTCCCACTCTTCTCATGCCACAAGCATCTTTTGCGCAATCCATCACTGATTCCCTAAATACATCCCATTCCTCCCCCACTCCCCTTACTTCCATTTTCTCACCTTTTTCCATTCTGTACACAGTCTCTCCTGATACTTCTTCACACAGGTCTCCTTCCCAAGCTCACTTACTCTCACCACCTTCTTCACCCCAACATTCACTCTTCTTTTCTGAAAACCCATACTAATCTTCACCTTAGCCTCCACAAGATAATGATCAGACATCCCTCCATATATATATATATATATATATATATATATATATATATATATATATATATATATATATATATATATATATATATATATATATATATATATATATATATATATATATATATATATATATATATATATATATATATAGGGATAGGGGAGAAAGAATACTTCCCACGTATTCCCTGCGTGTCGTAGAAGGCGACTAAAAGGGGAGGGAGCGGGTGGCTGGAAATCCTCCCCTTTCTTGTTTTTTTTAATTTTCCAAAAGAAGGAACAGAGAAGGGGGTCAGGTGAGGATATTCTCTCTAAGGCCCAGTTCTCTGTTCTTAATGCTACCTCGCTAACGCGGGAAATGGCAAATAGTATGGAAAAAAAAAAAAAAAAAAAAAAAAAAAAATATATATATATATATATATTCCTATGAGTCCACTGCGAAAATGAAACGCGATGAGTTCCCAAGTAAACTTTCGTGCATAATCATCAGGATAGACACAAGAAAGAAATATAAGTCAGTTGATAAACAACGAAGAGACATAGCTAGGACGCCATTTGGTAAACATGCAATTGACCAAGACAGACAACGAGCGTATCATAAACTTATTATGTGGAGAAGAAGGTGAATTGTTTGTGAACAATAAAGTTATCTAATTTGTATAGACCACCACTAATATTAAGATTTTACTTCTTTGTGTATTTAGTACTAGAAGATTCAGTGATATTTCTCGTGGTAATGTTGAGAGTTGCAGCTGGAGGGATGTCTGATTACTATCTTATGGAGGCAAAGGTGAAGATTTGTATAGGTTCTCAAAAAAAGAAGAGGGAATTTTGGGGTGAAGTGAGTGGTGAGAGTAAGTGAGATTGGAAAGGAGACTTGTGTGAGAAAGTACCAAGAGAGATTGAGTGCTGAATCGCAAAAGGTGAAAGCAAATGACAAGGGGAGTTGGGGAGGAATGGGATGTATTTTGGGAAGCAGTGATGCCTTGCGCAAAAGATGCTTGTGGCATGAGAAAGGTGGGAGGTGGGCGGATTAGAAAGGGCAGTTAGTGTTGGGATGAAGAAAAAAGATTGATAGTGAAAGAGAAGACGGAGGCGTATGGACGATTTTTTGCAGAGAAGTAGTGCGAATGACTGGGAGAGGAGTAAAAGAAAGAAACAGGTAAAGAGAAAGGTGCAAGAGATGAAAAAGAGGGCAAATGGGTATTGACGTGAAAGAGTATCATTACTCCAGCCTTCCACCTCCAATCAGGTCTCCCATTTCTCCTCGTTCCCTCCACCTTTTTGTCAATCTTTCCTCACTCATTCTCTCCTTATGACCAAACCATTTCAATACACCCTCTTCTCTTGTCCCAACCACACTCATATTATTACCACATATCTCTCTTACCCTTTCAATTCTTACTAAATCAAACCACCTCACATCACATGTTGTTCTAGAACATCTCATTTCCAACACATCTACCCACCTCCGTACAACCCTATCTATAGCGAACGCCTCGCAACCATAAAACATTGTTGAACCACTATTCCTTCAGACATTACCAATTTTGCTCTCAGAGACAAGGTTCTCGACTTGCACACATTCTTCAACGCTCCCGTAACCTTCGCCTCCTCTCCCACCCTGTGACTCCCTTCCGCGTCCATGGTTACATCCGCTGCGAAATCTACTCCCAGATATCTAAAACACTTCACTTCTTCCAGTTTCTCTCCATTCAAATTTACCTCCCATTTGCATGTCCCAAGACCTTACTGAACCTGATAACCTTGCTCGTATTCACATGTAGAAAGCGACTAAAGGGGACGGGAGCGGGAGGGCTAGAAACCCTCCCCTCCTAGTATCTTAACTTTCTAAAAGGGGAAACAGAAGTCACGCAGGGAGTGCTGGTGCTCCTCGAAGGCTCAGATTGGGGTGTCTAAATGTGTGTGGATGTAACCAAGATAAGAAAAAAGGAGAGATAGGTAGTATGTTTGAGAAAGGGAACCTGGATGTTTTGGCTATGAGTAAAGCGAAGCTCAAGGGTAAAGGGGAAGAGTAGTTTGGGAATGTTTTTTGGAGTAAAGTCAGGAGTTGGTGAGAGGGCAAGAGCAAAGGAAGGAGTAACACTATTCCTGAAACGTGAGTTGTGATAGAGTGTAAGAAAGTGAACTCTAGATTAATAGGAGTAAAGTTGAAAGTGTTTGGAGAGAGATGGGTGATTTGAGGGGCCTATGCACCTGGACATGAAAAGAAAGATCGTCAAAGGCTAGTGTTTTGGGGGTTAGCAAAGTGAGTGTGTTAGCAGCTTTGATGCACGAGACCGGGTTATAGTGATGGTTGATCTGAATGCAAAGTTGAGTACTGTGGCAGTTGAGGGAATAATTGGTGTACATGGGGTGATTAGTGTTATAAATGGAAATGGTGATGAACTTGTAGATATGTGTGCTGGTAAAGGAATGGTGATTGGGAATACCTGATTTAAAAAGAGAGATATACTTAAGTATACTTATGTAAGTAGGAGAGGTAGCCAGAGAGCGTTATTGAATTACGTGTTAATTGATAGGCGCGTGAAAGAGAGACTTTTAGATGTTAATGTGGTGAGGGGTGCGATAGGAAGGATGTCTGATCATTATCTTGTGGAGGTGAGGGACTAGATTTTGTAGAGGTTTTCCGAAAAGAAGAGAGAATGTTGGGGAGAAAAGAGGGGTGAGAGTAGGTGAGCTTAGGAAGGAAACTTTTGTGAGGAATTATCAGCAGAGACTGATTGCAGAATGGAAAAAGTGAGAGCAAAGAACGTAAGGGGAGTAGGGGAGGAATGGGATGTATTTAGGGAAGCAGTGATGGCTTGCGCAAAAGATGCTTGTGGCATGAGAAGCGTGGGAGGTGGGCAGATTAGAAAGGGTAGTGAGAGGTAGGATGAAGAAGTAAGATTATTAGTGAAAGACAAAAGGGAAGCATTTGGACGATTTTTCCAAGGAAATTGTGCAAATGACCGGGAGATTATAAAAGAAAGAGGCTTCAGGACAAGAGAAAGGTGTAAGAGGTGAAAAAGAAGGGAAAATGAGAGTTGGGGTGAGAGATCATCATCAAATTTTAGAGAGAATAAAAAGATATTTTGGAAAGAGGTAAATAAAGTGAGTAAGACGAGAGAACAAATGGGAACATCAGTGAAGGGGGCTAATGGGGAGGTAATAACAAGTACTGGTGATGTGACAAGGAGATGGAGTGAGTATTTTGAAGGTTTGTTGAAGGTGTTAGATGACAGATTGGATGATGTAGGGTGTTTAGTCGAGGTGGTGTGCGAAGTTAGAGGATTAGGGAGAATGATTTGGTAAACAGAGAAAAGGTAGTAAAAGCTTTGCGGAAGATGAAAGCTGGCAAGGCGGCTGATTAGGATGGTATTGCAGTGGAATTTATTAAAAAAAAAAAAAAAGGGGGTGACTGTGTTGGTCACTGGTTGGTAAGGATACTTTATGTATGTATGGCTCATGGTGAAGTGCCTGAGGATTGGCGGAATGCATGAATAGAGGCATTGTACAAAGGCAAAGGGGATAAAGGTGAGTGTTCAAATTACAGAGGTATAAGTTTGTTCTCTATTCCCGGGAAAATATGTGGGAGGGTTTTGACTGAGGGTGTGAAGGCATGTAAAGAGCATCAGATTGGGGAAGCGCAGTTTGGTTTCAGATGTGGTAGAGGATGTGTGGATCAGGTGTTTGCTTTGAAGAATGTATGTTCGAGAAACTTAGAAAAAAAATGGATTTGTATATAGCATTTGCGGATCTAGAGAGGGCATATGATAGAGTTGATAGAGATGCTCTATGGAAGGTATTAAGAATGTATAGTATGGGAGGCAAGTTACCAGAAGCAGTGAAATGTTTATATGGAGGATATAAAGCATGTGTACAAGTAGGAAGAGAGGAAAGTGATTGAATCTCATTGAATGTCGGTTTGCGGAACGGGTGCATGATGTCTCCATGGTTGGTTGATATTTTTATTTGATGGGGTTGTTAGGGAGGTGAATGCAAGAGTTTTGGAGAGAGGGGCAAGTATGCTGTCTGTTGTGGATGAGAGGGCTTGGGAAGTGAGTCAGTTGATGTTCGCTGATGATACAGCGCAGGTGGCTGATTTGAGTGACTGTGTTTGGTAATATGTGTGAAAGAAGAAAGCTGAGAGTAAATGTGAATAAGAGCAAGGTTATTAGGTACTGTAGGGTTGAGAGACAAGTCAAGTGGGAGTTACGTTTGTATGGAAAAAACTGGAGGAAGTTAAGTGTTTTAGATATCTGGGAGTGGATTTGGCAGCGGATGAAACCATGGAAGCGGAAGTGAGTCACAGGGAGGGGGGAGGGGGGCAAAAGTTCTGGGAGCGTTGAAAAATGTGTGGAAGTCGAGAACATTATCTCGGAAACTAAAAATGGGTATGTTTGAAGGAAGAGTGGTTCCAACAATAATATATGGTTGCGAGGCGTGGGCTATGGATAGAGTTTTGCGGAGCAGGGTGGTTGTATTGGAAATGAGATACTTAAGACAATATGTGGTGTGAAGTGGTTCGATCGAGTAAGTAATGAAAGGGTAAGAGAGATGTTTGGAAATAAAAAGAGTGTGGTTGAGAGGGTAGAAGAGGGTGTATTGAAATGGTTTGGTCACATAGAGAGAATGAGTAAGGAAAGATTGACAAAGAGGTGGAGGGAACGAGGAGAAGTGGGAGACCAAATTGGAGATGGAAGGAAGGAGTGAAAAAGATTTCGAACGATCGAGGCCTGAACATGCAGGAGGGTGAGAGGCGGGCAAGGAATAGTATAAATTGGAACGATGTGGTATACCGCGGTCGACGTGCTGTCAATGGATGTGAAGCGTCTGGGGCAAACCAGGGAAAGTTTTGTGGGGCCCGGATGTGGAAAGGGAGCTGTGGTTTCGGTGCATGACAGCTAGAGACTGAGTGTGAACGAATGTGGCCTTTGTTGTCTTTTCCTAGCGCTACCTCGCCCACATGCGGGGGAAGGTGGTTGTCATTTCATGTGTGGCGGGGTGGCGATGGGAATGAATAAGGCAGCAAGTATGAATTATGTGTATATGTACATATGCATATGTCTGTGTATGTATATATATATATGTATACGTTGAAATGTACAGGTAGGTATATGTGTGTGTGTGTGTGTATGTGTGTGTGTGGATGTGTATGTATATACATGTGCATGTGGGTGGGTTGGAACATTTCTTTCGTCTGTTTCCTTGCGCTGCCTCGCATTCGCAGCGTGTTCTAGAAGGCGGCAAAAGAGGACAGAAGTTGCTTGCTGGAACGCCCACACACCCTCCCCCCCCTCGTATTCAACTTTTTAAAAGGAGAAACAGAAGAAAACGTTATGCGTGGAGTCCTCATCCGCTCGCGAAAGAGAGACTTTTGGATGTTAATGTGCTAAGAGGTGCAACTGGAGGGATGTCTGATCATTATCTTGTGGAGGCGTAGGTGAAGATTTGCAGGGGTTTTCAGAAAAGAAGAGAGAATGTTGGGGTGAAGAGAGTAGTGAGAGTAAGTGAGCTTTGGAATGAGACTTGTGTGAGGAAGAAAAAGGAGAGACTGAGTACAGAATGGAAAAAGGTGAGAACAAAGGAGGTAAGGGGAGTGGGGGAGGAAGCGGATGTATTCAGGGAAGCAGTGATGGCTTGCGCAAAAGATGGCTGTGGCATGAAAAGGGTGGGGGGTGGGTTGATTAGAAAGGGTAGTGAGTGGTGGGATGAAGAAGTAAGATTATTAGTGAAAGAGAAGAGAGAGGCATTTAGACGATTTTTGCAGGAAAATAATGCAAATGACTGCGAGATGTATAAAAGAAAGAGGCAGGAGGTCAAGACAAAAGGTGCAAGAGGTGAAAAAGAGGGCAAATAAGAGTTGGAATGAGAGAGTATCATTCAAATTTAGGGAGAATAAAAAGATGTTTTCGAAGGAGGTAAATAAAGTGCGTAAGACAAAGGAGCAAATGGAAACTTCAGTGAAGGGGGCTAATGGGGAGGTGATAACAAGTAGTTGTGATGTGAAAAGGAGATGGAGTGAGTATTTTGAAGGTTTCTTGAATGTGTTTGATGATTGAGTGGCAGATATAGGGTGTTTTGGTCAAGGTGGTGTGAAAATTGAGAGGGTTAGGGAAAATAATTTGGTAAAGTTAGGTAGTAAAAGCTTTGCGGATGATGAAAGCCGTTAAGGCAGCAGGTTTGGATGGTATTGCAGTGGAATTTATTAAAAAAGGGGATGACTGTATTGTTGACTGGTTAGTAAGGTTATTTCATGTATGTATGATTCATGATGAGGTGCCTGAGGATTGGCGGAATGCTTCCATAGTGCTATTGTACAAAGGCAAAGGGGATAAGAGTGAGTGCTCAAATTACAGAGGTATAAGTTTGTTAAGTATTCCTGGTAAATTATATGGGAGGGTATTGATTGAGAGGGTGAAGGCATGTACAGATCATCAGATTGGTGTAAAGCAGTGTGGTTTCAGAAGTGGTATAGGATGTGTGGATCAGGTGTTTGCTTTGAAGAATGTATGTGAGAAATGCTTAGAAAAGCAAATGGATTCGTATGTAGCATTTATGGATCTGGAGAAGGCATATGATAGAGTTGATAGAGATGCTATGTAGAAGGTATTAAGAATATATGGTATTGGAGGCAAGATGTTAGAAGCAGTGAAAAGTTTTTATCGAGGATGTAAGGCATGTGTACGTGTAGGAAGAGAGGAAAGTGATTGGTTCTCGGTGAATGTATGTTTGCGGCAAGGGTGTGTGATGTCTCCATGGTTGTTTAATTTCTTTATGGACGGGGTTGTTAGGGAGGTGAATGCAAGGGTTTTCGGAAGAGGGTCAAGTATGCAGTCTGTTGTGGATGAGAGAGCTTGGGAAATGAGTTATTTTTTGTTCGCTGATGATACATCGCTGGTGGCTGATTCATGTGAGACACTGCAGAAGATGGTGACTGAGTTTGGTAAAGTGTGTGAAAGAAGAAAGTTGAGAGTAAATGTGAATAAGAGCAAGGTTATTAGGTGCAGTAGGGGTGAGGGTCAAGTCAATTGTGAGGTAAGTTTGAATGGAGAAAAACTGGAGGAAGTAAAGATCTTTTAGATAACTGAGAGTGGATCTGGCAGCGGATGGAACCATGGAAGCGGAAGTGGATCATAGGGTGGGGGAGGGGGCGAAAATCCTGGGAGCCTTGAAGAATGTGTGGAAGTCGAGAACATTATCTCGGAAAGCAAAAATGGGTATGTTTGAAGGAATAGTGGTTCCAACAATGTTGTATGGTTGCGAGGCGTGGGCTATGGATAGACTTTTGCGCAGGAGGGTGGATGTGCTGGAAATGAGAAGTTTGAGGACGATATGTGGTATGAGGTGGTTTGATCGAGTAAGTAATGTAAGGGTAAGAGAGATGTGTGGAAATAAAAAGAGTGTGGTTGAGAGCAGAGGAGGGTGTTTTGAAGTGGTTTGGTCATATGGAGAGAATGAGTGAGGAAAGATTGACTAAGAGGATATATGTGTCAGAGGTGGAGGGAACGAGAAGTGGGAGACCAAATTGGAGGTGGAAAGATGGAGTTAAACAGATTTTGAGTGATCGGGGCCTGAACATGCAGGAGGGTGAAAGGCGTGCAGGGAACAGAGTGAATTGGAACGATGTGGCATACCGGGGTCGACGTGCTGTCAATGGATTGATCCAGGGCATGTGAAGCGTCTGGGGTAGACCAAGGAAAGGTCTGAGGGGCCTGGATGTGGAAATGGAGCTGTGTTTTCGGTGCATTATTACATGACAGCTAGAGACTGAGTGTTAACGAATGGGGCCTTTGTTGTCTTTTCCTAATGCTACCTCACACACATGAGGGGGGAGGGGGTTGTTATTCCATGTGTGGCGAGGTGGCGATGGGATTGAATAAAGGCAGACAGTATGAATTATATATATGTGTATATATATATATATGTCTGTGTGTGTATATATAATGTATACATTGAGATCTATAGGTATGTATATTTGTGTGTGTGGCGTATATGTATATACATGCGTATGAGGGTGGGTTGGGCCATTCTTTAGTCTGTTCCTTGCGCTACCTCGCTAACCCGGGAGACAGCGACAAAGCAAAATATTTATAATAAGATAATATATATATACATATGCATATATATATATATATATATATATATATATATATATATATATATATATATATATATATATATATATATATATATATATTTTTTATACTTTGTCGCTCTCTCCCGTGTTTGCGAGGTAGCGCAAGGAAACAGACGAAAGAAATGGCCCAACCCACCCCCATACACATGTATATACATACGTCCACACACTCAAATATACATACCTACACAGCTTTCCATGGTTTACCCCAGACGCTTCACATGCCTTGATTCAATCCACTGACAGCACGTCAACCCCAGTATACCACATCGCTCCAATTCACTCTATTCCTTGCCCTCCGTTCACCCTCCTGCATGTTCAGGCCCCGATCATACAAAATCTTTTTCACTCCATCTTTCCACCTCCAATTTGGTCTCCCTCTTCTCCTTGTTCCCTCCACCTCCGACACATATATCCTCTTGGTCAATCTTTCCTCACTCATCCTCTCCATGTGCCCAAACCACTTCAAAACACCCTCCTCTGCTCTCTCAACCACGCTCTTTTTATCTCCACACATCTCTCTTACTCTTACGTGACTCACTCGATCAAACCACCTCACACCACACATTGTCCTCAAACATCTCATTTCCAGCACATCCATCCTCCTGCGCACAACTCTATCCATAGCCCACGCCTCGCAACCATACAACATTGTTGGAACCACTATTCCTTCAAACATACCCATTTTTGCTTTCCGAGATAATGTTCTCGACTTCCACACATTCTTCAAGGCCCCCAGAATTTTCGCCCCCTCCCCCACCCTATGATCCACTTCCGCTTCCATGGTTCCATCCGCTGCCAGATCCACTCCCAGATATCTAAAACACTTCACTTCCTCCAGTTTTTCTCCATTCAAACTCACCTCCCAATTGACTTGACCCTCAACCCTACTGTACCTAATAACCTTGCTCTTATTCACATTTACTCTTAACTTTCTTCTTCCACACACTTTACCAAACTCAGTCACCAGCTTATGCAGTTTCACACATGAATCAGCCACCAGCGCTGTGTCATCAGCGAACAACAACTGACTCACTTCCCAAGCTCTCTCATCCCCAACAGACTTCATACTTGCCCCTCTTTCCAAAACTCTTGCATTTACCTCCCTAACAACCCCATCCATAAACAAATTAAACAACCATGGAGACATCACACACCCCTGCCGCAAACCTACATTCACTGAGAACCAATCACTTTCCTCTCTTCCTACATGTACACATGCCTTACATCCTCGATAAAAACTTTTCACTGCTTCTAACAACTTTCCTCCCACACCATATATTCTTAATACCTTCCACAGTGCATCTCTATCAACTCTATCATATGCCTTCTCCAGATCCATAAATGCTACATACAAATCCATTTGCTTTTCTAAGTATTTCTCACATACATTCTTCAAAGCAAACACCTGATCCACACATCCTCTACCACTTCTGAAACACACTGCTCTTCCCCAATCTGATGCTCTGTACATGCCTTCACCCTCTCAATCAATACCCTCCCATATAATTTACCAGGAATACTCAACAAACTTATACCTCTGTAATTTGAGCACTCACTCTTATCCCCTTTGCCTTTGTACAATGGCACTATGCACGCATTCCGCCAATCCTCAGGCACCTCACCATGAGTCATACATACATTAAATAACCTTACCAACCAGTCAACAATACAGTCACCCCCTTTTTTAATAAATTCCACTGCAATACCATCCAAACCTGCTGCCTTGCCGGCTTTCATCTTCCGCAAAACTTTCACTACCTCTTCTCTGTTTACCAAATCATTTTCCCTAACCCTCTCACTTTGCACACCACCTCGACCAAAACACCCTATATCTGCCACTCTATCATCAAACACATTCAACAAACCTTCGAAATACTCACTCCATCTCCTTCTCACATCACCACTACTTGTTATCACCTCCCCATTTGCGCCCTTCACTGAAGTTCCCATTTGCTTCCTTGTCTTACGCACTTTATTTACCTCCTTCTAGGACATATTCTTATTCTTTCTAAAATTTAATGATACTCTCTCACCCCAACTCTCATTTGCCCTTTTTTTCACCTCTTGCACCTTTCTCTTGACCTCCTGTCTCTTTCTTTTATACATCTCCCACTCAATTGCATTTTCTCCCTGCAAAAATCGTCCAAATGCCTCTCTCTTCTCTTTCACTAATACTCTTACTTCTTCATCCCACCACTCACTACCCTTTCTAATCAACCCACCTCCCACTCTTCTCATGCCACAAGCATCTTTTGCGCAATCCATCACTGATTCCCTAAATACATCCCATTCCTCCCCCACTCCCCTTACTTCCATTGTTCTCACCTTTTTCCATTCTGTACTCAGTCTCTCCTGGTACTTCCTCACACAGGTCTCCTTCTCAAGCTCACTTACTCTCACCACCCTCTTCACCCCAACATTCACTCTTCTTTTCTGAAAACCCATACAAATCTTCACCTTAGCCTCCACAAGATAATGATCAGACATCCCTCCAGTTGCACCTCTCAGCACATTAACATCTAAAAGTCTCTCTTTCGCACGCCTGTCAATTAACACGTAATCCAATAACGCTCTCTGGCCATCTCTCCTACTTACATAAGTATACTTATGTATATCTCGCTTTTTAAACCAGGTATTCCCAATCATCAGTCCTTTTTCAGCACATAAATCTACAAGCTCTTCACCATTTCCATTTACAACACTGAACACCCCATGTATACCAATTATTCCCTCAACTGCCACATTACTCACCTTTGCATTCAAATCACCCATCACTATAACCCGGTCTCGTGCATCAAAACCACTAACACACTCATTCAGCTGCTCCCAAAACACTTGCCTCTCTTGATCTTTCTTCTCATGCCCAGGTGCATAAGCACCAATAATCACCCACCTCTCTCCATCAACTTTCAGTTTTACCCATATTAGTCGAGAATTTACTTTCTTACACTCTATCACATACTCCCACAACTCCTGTTTCAGGAGTATTGCTACTCCTTCCCTTGCTCTTGTCCTCTCACTAACCCCTGACTTTACTCCCCAGACATTCCCAAACCATTCTTCCCCTTTACCCTTGAGCTTCGTTTCACTCAGAGCCAAAACATCCAGGTTCCTTTCCTCAAACATACTACCTATCTCTCCTTTTTTCACATCTTGGGTACATCCACACACATTTAGACACCCCACTCTGAGCCTTCGAGGAGGATGAGCACTCCCCGCGTGACTCCTTCTTCTGTTTCCCATTTTAGAAAGTTAATACAATGAGGGGAGGATTTCTGGCCCCCCGCTCCCGTCCCCTCTAGTCGCTTTCTACGACACGCGAGGAATACGTGGGAAGTATTCTTTCACCCCTATCCCGAGGGATAATATACATATATATATACATATACACACACACACACATACACATACATACGCACATATACACACACACACACACATACATATATATACATATGAAAAATGTAAGAAACAATTTAGAAAACTGAAACTTCTAGCTTGAAATGAATGAAAAAAAATGAATGTCACATAATGGTTCAACCTCTGGCTATGGAGAAAAGGAAATGTATAATTTATTTACACAAACGTCAATAGCAGTTCTCATCAATTTAACAACTGTATCAATAGGCTTCAATTATTACTTGTATACACTAAATAGCAAATATGTCAATTATATTATTTTAGTGAATATTTACTTGTCTATAAAAGACACATATATGTAATGATGAGAACATGTAATGATAGAACATGAGGTCCAATAATCATATTTGTCTCTGAAAGCTTAGTATACACTGGTGAGTGGATTCTATAAATCTTTTTTTCATTCCATTAACATACAAAGCAAAAGATACTATAAAAAGAAAACTTGTCTGTAGAGTGTAGACATGCCTAGTCTTTATAATTCATACATACCAGTGAATAATGTCATGTCCCATAAATTTTGAATCTATAAAATCGAGTTTTGCAAAAACATAGGATGAGTTCATGACTACATAAATTCAGAGCTTGAATTGATATATATATATAATTAATATATATATATATATATATATATATATATATATATATATATATATATATATATATATATATATATATATACATATATATATATATATATATATATAGTGCCATATATAGTGCATAGTGCCATTGTACAAAGGCAAAGGGGATAAGAGTGAGTGCTCAAATTACAGAGGTATAAGTTTGTTGAGTATTCCTGGTAAATTATATGGGAGGGTATTGATTGAGAGGGTGAAGGCATGTACAGAGCATCAGATTGGGGAAGAGAAGTGTGGTTTCAGAAGTGGTAGAGGATGTGTGGGTCAGGTGCTTGCTTTGAAGGATGTATGTGAGAAATACTTAGAAAAGCAAATGGATTTGTATGTAGCATTTATGGATCTGGAGAAGGCATATGATAGAGTTGATAGAGATGCTCTGTGTAAGGTATTAAGAATATATGGTGTGGGAGGAAAGTTGTTAGAAGCAGTGAAAAGTTTTTATCGAGGATGTAAGGCATGTGTACGTGTAGGAAGAGAGGAAAGTGATTGGTTCTCAGTGAATGTAGGTTTGCGGCAGGGGTGTGTGATGTCTCCATGGTTGTTTAATTTGTTTATGGATGGGGTTGTTAGGGAGGTAAATGCAAGAGTTTTGGAAATAGGGGCAAGTATGAAGTCTGTTGGGGATGAGAGAGCTTGGGAAGTGAGTCAGTTGTTGTTCGCTGATGATACAGCGTGGTGGCTGATTCATGTGAGAAACTGCAGAAGCTGGTGACTGAGTTTGGAAAAGTGTGTGGAAGAAGAAAGTTAAGAGTAAATGTGAATAAGAGCAAGGTTATTAGGTACAGTAGGGTTGAGGGTCAAGTCAATTGGGAGGTGAGTTTGAATGGAGAAAAACTGGAGGAAGTGAAGTGTTTTAGATATCTGGGAGTGGATCTGGCAGCGGATGGAACCATGGAAGCGGAAGTGGATCATAGGGTGGGGGAGGGGGCGAAAATCCTGGGGGCCTTGAAAAATGTGTGGAAGTCGAGAACATTATCTCGGAAAGCAAAAATGGGTATGTTTGAAGGAATAGTGGTTCCAACAATGTTGTATGGTTGCGAGGCGTGGGCTATGGATAGAGTTCTGCGCAGGAGGATGGATGTGCTGGAAATGAGATGTTTGAGGACAATGTGTGGTGTGAGGTGGTTTGATCGAGTGAGTAACGTAAGGGTAAGAGAGATGTGTGGAAATAAAAAGAGCGTGGTTGAGAGAGCAGAAGAGGGTGTTTTGAAGTGGTTTGGGCACATGGAGAGGATGAGTGAGGAAAGATTGACCAAGAGAATATATGTGTCGGAGGTGGAGGGAACAAGGAGAAGAGGGAGACCAAATTGGAGGTGGAAAGATGGAGTGAAAAAGATTTTGTGTGATCGGGGCCTGAACATGCAGGAGGGTGAAAGGAGGGCAAGGAATAGAGTGAATTGGAGCGATGTGGTATACCGGGGTTGACGTGCTGTCAGTGGATTGAATCAAGGCATGTGAAGCGTCTGGGGTAAACCATGGAAAGCTGTGTAGGTATGTATATTTGCGTGTGTGGACGTATGTATATACATGTGTATGGAGGGGGGGGGTTGGGCCATTTCTTTCGTCTGTTTCCTTGCGCTACCTCGCAAACGCGGGAGACAGCGACAAAGTATAATAATAATAATAATAATATATATATATATATATATGTGTGTGTGTGTGTATATATATATATATATATATATATATATATATATATATATATATATGTTAGGGTGAAGAGGGTGGTGAGAGTAAGTGAGCTTGGGTAGGAGACTTGTGTGAGGAAGTACCAGGAGAGACTGAGTACAGAATGGAAAAAGGTGAGAACAAAGGAGGTAAGGGGAGTGGGGGAGGAATGGGATGTATTTAGGGAAGCAGTGATGGCTTGCGCAAAAGATGCTTGTGGCATGAGAAGCGTGAGAGGTGGGTTGATTAGAAAGGGTAGTGAGTAGTGGGATGAAGAAGTAAGATTATTAGTGAAAGAGAAGAGAGAGGCATTTGGACGATTTTTGCTGGAAAAGACAAGAAAGGCCCTATTCGTTCACACTCAGTCTCTAGCTGTCATGCAATAATGCCCGAAACCACAGCTCCCTTTCCACATCCAGGCCCCACACAACTTTCCATGGTTTACCCAAGACGCTTCACATGCCCTGATTCAATCCATTGACAGCACGTCGACCCCGGTATACCACATCGATCCAATTCACTCTATTCCTTGCCCGCCTTTCACCCTCCTGCATGTTCAGGCCCCGATCACTCAAAATCTTTTTCACTCCATCTTTCCACCTCCAATTTGGTCTCCCACTTCTCGGTCCCTCCACCTCCGACACATATATCCTCTTGGTCAATCTTTCCTCACTCATTCTCTCCATGTGCCCAAACCATTTCAAAACACCCGCTTCTGCTCACTCAACCACGCTCTTTTTATTTCCACACATCTCTCTTACTCTTACATTATTTACTCGATCAAACCACCTCACACCACACATTGTCCTCAAACATCTCATTTCCAGCACATCCACCCTCCTGCGCACAACTCTATCCATAGCCCACGCATCGCAAACATACAACATTGTTGGAACCACTATTCATTCAAACATACCCATTTTTGCTTTCGGGGATAATGTTCTCGACTTCCACACATTCTTCAAGGCTCCCATGATTTTCGCCCCCTCCCCCACCCTATGATTCACTTCCTCTTCCATGGTTCCATCCGCTGCCAGATGCACTCCTAGATATCTAAAACACTTTACTTCCTCCAGTTTTTCTCCATTCAAACTTACCTCCCAGTTGACTTGACCCTCAATCCTACTGTACCTAATAACCTTGATCTTATTCACATTTACTCTTAACTTTCTTCTTTCACACACTTTACCAAACTCAGTCACCAGCTTCTGCAGTTTCTCACATGAATCAGCCACCTGCGCTGTATCGTCAGCGAACAACAACTGACTCACTTCCCAACCTTTCTCATCCCCAACACACTTCATACTTGCCCCTCTTTCCAAAACTCTTGCATTCACCTCCCTAACAACCCTATCCATGGATATATATATATATATATATATATATATATATATATATATATATATATATATATATATATATATATATATATATATATATATATATATATATATATATATATATATATATATATATATATATATATATATATATATATATATATATATATATATATATATATATATATATATATATATATATATATATATATATATATATATATATATATATATACATATATATATATATATATATATATATATATATATATATATATATATATATATATATATATATATATATATATATATATATATATATATATATATATATATATATATATATATATATATATATATATATATCCATTTCTCCCCTCCAAGATGATGTTCGTACCTTCCACACATTCTTCAACTCTTCCAGAACCTTAGGACCCTCTTCCCACCCTGGAACTCACTTTCGCTTCCATGGTTCCATCTGCTGCTAAATCCAATCACAGATATCTAAAGCACTTCACTTCCTCCAGTTTTTCTCCATTCAAACTTAATTCCCAATTACTTGTCCATCAACCCTACTGAAACTAATAACTTTGCTCTTATTCACATTTACTCTTAACATTCTTCTTTCACACAGTTTACCAAACTCATTCACCAGCTTCTGCAGTTTCTCACCCAAATCAGCCCCCAGCACTGTATCATCAGCGAACAACAACTCACTCACTCCCCAAGCCCTCTCATCCACCCTCTCCAAAAGTCTTGCATTCACCTCCCTAACAACCTCATCCATATACAAATTAAAAAAAACTGCTCCAAACCGACATTCACCTGGAACCAATCACTTTCCTCACTTCCTACGAGTACAGATGCCAGACATTCTTAGCAAAAATTTTTCACTGCTTCTAGAAATTTACCTCCCATACCATATATATCTCTATCCACCTATCATATGCTTTCTCCAGATCCATAAAAGCTACATACAAATCCAAATGTTTTTCTAAGTATTTCTCACATACATTCATCAAAGCAAACACCTGATCCACACATCCTCTACCACTTCTGAAACCACACTGCTTTTCCCCAATCTGATGCTCAGTACATGCCTCTACCCTCTCATATAATTTCCCTGAATTACTCAACAAACTTATACCTCTTTGAATTGAGCACTCACGTTTATCCCCTTTCCCTTTGTACAATGGCAATATGGATGCATTCCTCCAATCCGCACGGGCACTTCACCATGATTCATACATGCATTAGATATCCTTACCAACTAATCAACAACACAGTCAACCACTATTCTACTATATTGCCGGCTTTCATCTTCCGCAAAGCTTTCAGTACCTCTTCTCTATTTACCAACCCATTCTCCCTGACCCTCTCATTTCCAACACCACCCCGACCAAAACATCTTATATTTTGAAATCTATCATCAAACATATTCAACAATCCTTCAAAATATTCACTACATCCCCTTCTCAGTAACCCCCCTGCCCCCAACCTCGTTATGTTTGAATTTTTAAAAGTGGAAACAATAGAAGGTGTCACGAGGGGAGTGCTCATCCTCCTCTAAGGCTCAGACTAGGGTGTCTAGATGTGTGTGTATGTAACCAAGATGAAAAAAAAGGAGAGATAGGTAATCTGTTTAAGGAAAGGACCCTGGATGTTTTGGCTCTAAATGAAACGAAGCTCAAGAGAAATGGGGAACAGTGGTTTGGGAATTTTGGGGGAGTAAAGTCAGGGGTTGGTGAGAGGACAAGAGCAAAGGAAGGAGTAGCACTACTCCTGAAACAGGATTTGTGGGAGTATGTGATAGAGTGTAAGAAAGTAAACTCTAGATTGATAAGGGTAAAACTTAAAGTGGATGGAGAGAGATGGGTGATTATTGGTGGCTATCCATCTGGGCATGAGAAGAAAGATGATGAGAGACAAGTGTTTTGGGAGAAGGTGAGTGAGTGTGTTAGCAGTTTTGATGGACGAGATAGGATTATAGTGATGGGAGATGTGAAGGCAAAGGTAGGTAATATGGCAGTTGAGGGAATAATTGATGTGCATGGGGTGTTCAGCGTTGTAAATGGAATTGGTGAATAGCTTGTAGATTTATGTGCTGAAAAGGACGGGCGAATAGGACTACCTGGTTTAAAAAGAGAGATATACATAAGTACATGTATGTAAGTAGGAGACATGGCCAGAGAGCGTTATTGGATTACATGTTAATTATAGGCTCGTGAAAGAGAGAATTTTGGATGTTAAAGTACTGAAAGGTGCAACTGGAGGGATGTTTGATAGTTATCTTGTGGAGGCGAAGGTGAAGATTTGTAGAGGTTTTCATAAAAGAAGAGAAAATGTTGCGTGAAGAGAGTGGTGAAAGTAAGTGAGCTTGGGAAGGAGACTTGTGTGAGGAAGTACCAAGAGAGACTGAGTGCAAAATGGAAAAAGGTGAGAGCAAATGACGCAAGGGGAGTGGGGGAGCAATGGGATGCATCTAGGGAAGCAGTGATGGCTTGCACAAAAGATGCTTGTGACATGAGAAGCGTGAAAGGCGGGCAGTGTAGTTTCAAAAGTGGTAGAGGATGTGTGGATCAGGTGTTTGCTTTGAAGAATGTATGTGAGAAATACTTAGAAAAACAAATGTATTTGTATGGAGCATTTATGGATCTGGAGAAGGCATATAATAGAGTTGATGAAGATGCTCCGTGGAAGGAATTCAGAGTGTAAGGTGTGGGAGGCAAGTTGCTAGAAGCATGAAAAGTTTTTATCGAGGATGTAAGGCATGTGTACGAGTAGGAAGAGAGAAAGTGATTGGTTCTCAGTGAATGTAGGTTGCGGCAGGGTGTGTGATGTCTCCATGGTTGTTTGACTGGTTTATGGAAGGGGTTGTTAGGGATGTGAATTCAAGAGTTTTGGAGAGATGGGTAAGTATGCAGTCTGTTGTGAATGAGAGGGCTTAGGAAGTGAGTTAGTTGTTGTTCGCTGATGATACAGCGCTGGTGCTGTTTCTAGTGAGAAACTGCAGCAGTTGGTGACTGAGTTTGGTAAAGTGTGTAAAACTGGAGGAAGTGAAGTGTTTTGAATATCTGGGAGTGGATTTGGCAGCGAATGGAACCACAGAAGCGGAAGTGAGTCACAGGGTGGGGGAGGGGGCGAAAACTCTGAGAGCGTTGAAGAATGTATGAAATGTGAGAACGTTATCTCGGAAAGCAAAAATGGGTATGTTATAAAGAATAGTGGCTCCAATGATGTTATGTGGTTGCAAGGCGTGGGCTGTAGATAGGGTTATGTGGAGGAAGGTGGATGAGTTGGAAATGAGATGTTATGAGGACAATATGTGGTGGGAAGTGGTTGGATCGAGTAAGTAATGAAAGGGTAAGAGAGATGTGTGGTAATAAAAAGTGTGGTTGAGAGAGCAGAAGAGGGTGTATTGAAATGGTTTGGTCACATGGAGAGAATGAGTGAGGAAAGATTGACAAAGAGGATATATGTGTCAGAGGTGGAGGGAAAGAGAAGTGTGAGACCAAACTGGAAGTGGAAGGGTAGAGTGAAAAAGACTTTGAGCGATCGGGGCCTGAACATGCAATAGGGTGAAAGGCCTGCAAGGAATAGA
>NC_092271.1:8376864-8387612 GCF_036320965.1 Panulirus ornatus | reverse complement strand
GAGGCTAATGGGGAGGTGATAACAAGTAGTTGTGATGTGAGAAGGAGATGGAGTGAGCATTTTGAAGGTTTGTTAAATGTGTTTGATGATAGAGTGGCAGATATAGGTTGTTTCGGTCGAGGTGGTGTGCAAAGTGAGAGGGTTAGGGAGAATGATTTGCTAAACAGAGACGAGGTAGTAAAAGCGTTGTGGAAGATGAAAGCCGGCAAGGCAGCAGGTTTGGATGGTATTACAGTGGAATTTATGAAAAAAGGGGGTGACAGTATTGTTGACTGGTTGGTAAGGATATCTAATGTATGTATGACTCATGGTGATGTGCCTGAGGATTGGCGGAATGCTTGCATAGTGCCATTGAACAAAGGCAAACAGGATAAACATGAGTGCTCAATTCAAAGAGGTAAAAGTTTGTTGAGTATTCCTGAGGAATTGTATAAGAGAGTATTGATTGAGAGGGTTAAGGCATGTACAGAGCATCAGACTAGGGAAGAGCAGTGTGGTCTCAGAGTTGGTAGAGGATGTGGATCAGGTGTTTCCTTTGAAGAACGTATGTGAGAAATACTTAGAAAAGCAAATGGATTTGTATGTAGCATTTATGGATCTGGAGAATGCATATGTTAGAGTTGATAGAGATGCTCTGTGGAAGGTATTAAGAATATATGAGGTGGGAGGCAAGCTGTTACAAGCAGTGAAAAGATTTTATCGAGGATGTAAAGCGTGTGTACGTGTAGGAAGAGGGGAAAGTTTTTCGTTCTCAGTGAATGTTGGTTTGCGGCAGGGATGCGTGATGTCTCCATGGTTGTTTAACTTGTTTATGGATGGGGTTGTTAGGGAGGTGAATGCAAGAGTTTTGGAAAGAGGGGCAAGTATGAAGTCTGTTGGGGATGAGAGAGCTTGGGAAGTGAGTCAGTTGTTGTTCGCTGATGATACAGCGCTGGTGGCTGATTCATGTGAGAAACTGCAGAAGCTGGTGACTGAGTTTGGTAAAGTGTGTGAAAGAAGAAAGTTAAGAGTAAATGTGAATAAGAGCAAGGTTATTAGGTACAGTAGGGTTGAAGGTCAAGTCAATTGGGAGGTGAGTTTGAATGGAGAAAAACTGGAGGAAGTGAAGTGTTTTAGATATCTGGAAGTGGATCTGGCAGCAGATGGAACCATGGAAGTGGAAGTGAATCATAGGGTGGGGGAGGGGGCGAAAATTCTGGGAGCCTTGAAGAATGTGTGGAAATCGAGGAAACATGGCTATGTTTGAAGGAATAGTGGTTCCAACAATGTTATATGGTTGCGAGGCGTGGGCTATGGATAGAGTTGTGCGGAGGAGTGTGGATGTGCTGGAAATGAGATGTTTGAGGACAATATATGGTGTGACGTGGTTTGATCGAGTAAGTAATAATAGGGTAAGAGAGATATGTGGTAATAAAAAGAGTGTGGTTGAGAGAGCAGAAGAGGGTGTTTTGAAATGGTTTGGTCACATGGAGAGAATGAGTGAGGAAAGGTTGACCAAAAGGATATATGTGTCTGAGGTGGAGGGAACGAGGAGAAGTGGGAGACCTAATTGGAGGCGGAAAGATGGAGTGAAAAAGATTTTGAACGATTGGGGCCTGAACATGCAGGAGGGTGAAAAGCGTGCAAGGAATAGAGTGAATTAGAACGATGTGGTATACCGGGGTCGACGTGCTGTCAGTGGATTGAATCAGGGCATGTGAAGCGTCTGGGGTAAACCATGGAAAGCTGTGTAGGTATGTATATTTGCGTGTGTGGACGTATGTATATACATATGTATGGGGGTGGGTTGGGCCATTTCTTTCGTCTGTTTCATTGCGCTACCTCGCAAACGCGGGAGACAGCGACAAAGCAGAAAAAGAAAAAAAAAAAAAAATATATATATATATATATATATATATATATATATATATATATATATATATATATATATATATATACATGTTCATACTACTTGCCATTTCTTGCTTTAGCAAGGTAGCGTTAAGAAGAGAGGACCGAGCCTTTGAGGGAATACCCTCATTTGGCCCCCTTCTCTGATCCTTCTTTTGTAAAATTAAAAAAGAGAGGGGAGGATTTCCAGCCCCCCGCTCCCTTCCTTTTTAGTCGCCTTCTACGACACGCAGGGAATACGTGGGAAGTATTCTTTCTCCCCTAGCCCCAGGGATAATATATATATATATATATATATATATATATATATATATATATATATATATATATATATATATATATATATATATATATATATATATATATATATATATATATATATATATATATATATAAGGAAGTACCAGAAAAGATTGAGTGCAAAATGGAAAAAGGTGAGAGCAAATGACGTAAGGGGAGTGGAGGCTTGCATAGAATGTACTTAGGGAAGCAGTGATGGCTTGCGCAAAAATATTTTTGTTTCATGGGAAAAGTGGGAGGTAGGCATATTAGAAAGGGCAGTGAGTGATGGAATGAAGAAGTATGATTGTTAGTGAAAGAGAAGAAACAGGGGCTTAGACCAATTTTGCAGGAAAGTAGTGCATATGACTGGGAGATGTATAAAAGAAAGAGGCAGGACGTCAAAAGGTGCAGGAGGTGAAAAAGAGGGCAAATGAGAGTTGGGGTGAGAGAGTATCATTAAACTTTGGGGAGAATGAAAAAGATGTTTTCGAAGGAGTAAATATAGTGCATAAGACAAGAAAACAAATTAGAACATCGGTGAAGGGGTCTAATGGGGAGGTGATAACAAGCAGTGGTGAAGTGAAGAGATGGACTGAGTATTTTGAAGGGTTGTTGAATGTATTTGATGATAGAGTGGCAGATACAGGGTGTTTTGGTCGAGGTGGTGTGCGAAGTGAGAGGGTCAGAGAGAATGGTTTGGTAAACAGAAAAGAGGCATGAAAGCTTTGCGGAAGATGAAAGCTGGTAAGGCGGCGGTTTTTGATGGTACTGCAATGGAATTTAATGAAAGAGGAGGTGACTGTGTTGTTGACTGGTTGGTAAGGATATTCAATGTATGTATGGTTAATGGTGAAGTGCCTGAAGATCGGCGGAATGCATACTTAGTTCCATTGTACAAAGGCAAAGGGGATAAAAGTGAGTGTTCAGATTACAAAGGTATATGTTTGTTGAGTATTCCTAGTGAATTATATGGGAGGGTATTGATTGAGAGGGTAAAGGCATGTACAGAGCATCAGATTGGGGAAGAGCAGTGTGGTTTCAAAAGTGGTAGAGGATGTGTGGATCAGGTGTTACCTTTGAAGACTGTATGAGAAATACTTAGAGAAACAGATGGATTTGTATGTAACATTTATGGATCTGGAGAAGGCATATGACAGGCTTGATAGAGATGCTTTGTGGAAAGTTTTAAGAGTATATGGTGTGTGAGGTAAGTTGCTAGAAGCATTGAATATCTTTTATCAAGGATATAAGGCATGTGTACAAGTAGGAAGAGAGGAAAGTGATTGGTTCTCAGTGAATGTTGGTTTGCGGCAGGGGTGCGTGATGTCTCCACGGTTGTTTAATTTGTTTATGAACGGGGTTGTTAGGGAGGGGAATGCAAGAGTTTTGTAGAGAGGTGCAAGTTGCAGTCTGTTGCGGATGAAATTGCTTGGGAAGTGAGTCAGTTGATGTTCGCTGATGATACAGCGGTGTTGGCTGATTCGTGTGAGAAATTGCAGAAGCTGGTGACTGAGTTTAGAGAAGTATGTGAAAGAGTAAATGTGAATAAGAGCAAAGTTATTACATTCATTAGGGCTGAGGGGCAAGTTAATTGGGTGGTAAGTTTGAATGGAGAAAAACTGGAGGTAGTGTTTTAGATATCTGGGAGTGGATTTAACAGCGGATAAAACCATGGGGGTAGGGGAGAGGGTAAAGTTTCTGGGAGCGTTGAAGAATGTGTGGAAGGCGAGAACGTTACCTCGGAGAGCAAAAGTGGGTATGTTTGAAGGAATAATGGTTCCAAAACGTTATATAGTTGCAAGGCGTGGGCTACAGATAGGGTTGTGCGGAGGAGGGTGGATGTGTTGGAAATGAAATGTCTGATGACATGTTGTGCGAGGTGGTCTCATCGGGTAAGTAATGAAAGGGTAAGAGAGATGTGTGGTAGTAAAAACAGTGTGGTTGAGAGAGCAGAAGAGGGTGTATTGAAATGGTTTGGTCACATGGAGAAAATGAGTAGGAAAGATTGACAAAGAGGATACATGCGTCAGAGGTGGAGGGAAGGATCTCCTCCTTCAGTTCAGTAGGCTTCATCACATAAAAATTGTTAAAATGGTTAGTTTCTTTATTAAGCCCTTTAGTGGGTAAGATATGAAATTCTAATATCATGAACAATATAGATCTAGTTAACAAGCTTAACAATATCAATGTTGATTTTGATTTCAAACTAGTTAGCTTTGATGTTTCCTCACTTTTCACAAAAGTTCCAGTTTATGACCTTTTAGAAAGTTTGTTTGAAGTCTTGGATGATATTCATTCACCTGTTTCAAAGTCTGTTTTCAAAGAACTGATAAAATTGTGTATAAAAGACTGTGTATTTCAATTCAATGGAGATAATTATGCTCAAAAATTTGGTATGGTAATGGGTAAACATCTTTCACCTGTACTAAGTAATTTTTACAAGGAATTTCTTGAATGAAAATAACTAAAGGATATCTTACCTTCTAATGCAATTTGGTTTAGGTATGTAGATGATGTTCTTTGTGTTTGGCCAACAAATGAAAATTTACAAATATTTCACTCCTTACTTAACAACTTAGTAACTTCCATCAAATTTACTGTAGAAAAGGAAAATAATGGTATGTTACCACTTTTAGATTGCATGATCCGTAGGCAAGGAAACAAGTTTAAGTTTAGCATATACAGAAAACCTACCCATGTATGCTCATATATCCATTATTACTCATCTCAACATGACGGAGTTAGATTATCATTTCAATCTATTTTCCTTAGGGCATTACGTATTTGCAGTCCAGAGTATATTGATGATGAGTTTGAGGAGATATATTCTATTGGATCTAAGTTAAAGTGCCATAGATCTTTCATTGATAAATCCCTTAAGTTAGCAAAGAAATCATTTCATAGAGTTGAGCCCAAAACCTCCCATTGACACCAAGAATCATTTATTTCTCCCTTTTAATAATAATTTTACTTTACTTCCCATGTTGCTTAAATCCTTCAATATAAATGTTGCCTTCAGAAACAATTATACTATAAAGAATATCTTGATCAGATATTTACCAGAAAATTCCCCTGGGTGCTTCTATAAAGTGCCATGTAGAAATTGTGATAAGTTTTATGTTGGGCAGACTGGTAAGGATCTTTCTGTTAGACTTAAGCAACATATATCTAGTACAAGAACGGGACAAGAATCAAATGCCTTGTTTGATAACATGAAAAACTATGATCATTGTATTGACTGGAGTAATGCCATCTCAGTTATGAACTCTAACTGTGTTACCACGAGAAATATCATTGAACCTTCCATTTTTACTACACAAAGAGTTATAATGTTATAGTGATGGTCTACAAAACTTAGATACCTTTATTGTTGATAAAATTTGTAAATTGATAAGTTTATAACACGCTGTTGTCTGTCTTGGGCCATGTTTACGAAATGGCGTCCAAGATAGGTCTCTTCGTTGTATATCAACTGACTGTCTCCCCTGATGATGTGATTATTACACGAAAGTGCACTTGCGAACTTATCATGTTTCATTTTCCCCGTGGACTCATAGGAATATACGTGATCACACGCAAAATTGTGATCATTTCCAATATATATATATATATATATATATATATATATATATATATATATATATATATATATATATATATATATATATATATATATATATATATATATATATATATATATATATATATGTGCGCGAGGCAGCGCCAGGAACAGACAACAAAGGCACCATTCGCTCACACTCAGTCTCCAGCTGTCATGCAATAATGCCCGAAACCACAGCTCCCTTTCCACATCCAGGCCCCACACAACTTTCCATGGTTTACCCCAGACGCTTCACATGCACTGATTCAATCCATTGACAGCACGTCGACACCCGGTATACCACATCGATCCAATTCACTCTATTCCTTGCCCGCCTTTCACCCTCCTGCATGCTTAGGCCCCAATCACTCAAAATCTTTTTCACTCCATCTTTCCACCTCCAATTTGGTCTCCCACTTCTCCTCCTTCCCTCCACCTCCGACACATATATCCTCTTGGTCAATCTTTCCTCACTCATTCTCTCCATGTGCCCAAACCATTTCAAAACACCCTCTTCCGCTCTCTCAACCACGCTCTTTTTATTTCCACACATCTCTCTCACCCTTACATTACTTACTCGATCAAACCACCTCACACTACATATTGTCCTCAAACATCTCATTTCCAGCACATCCACCCTCCTGCGCACAACTCTATCCAAAGCCCACGCCTCGCAACCATACAACATTGTTGGAACCACTATTCCTTCAAACATACCCATTTTTGCTTTCAGAGATAATGTTCTCGACTTCCACACATTCTTCAAGGCTCCCAGGATTCCCCCCCCCCCCCTCGCCCACCCTATGATTTACTTCCGCTTCCATGGTTCAATCCGCTGCCAGATCCACTCCCAGATATCTAAAACACTTTACTTCCTCCAGTTTTTCTCCATTCGAACTTACCTCCCAATTGACTTGACCCTCAACCCTACTGTACCTAATAACCTTGCTCTTATTCACATTTACTCTTAACTTTCTTCTTTCACACACTTTACCAAACTCAGTCACCACCGTCTGCAGTTTCTCACATGAATCAGCCACCAGCGCTGCATCATCAGCGAACAACAACTGACTCACTTCCCAAGCTCTCTCATCCACAACAGACTGCATACTTGCCTCTCTTTTCAAAACTCTTGCATTCACCTCCCTAAAAACCCCATCCATAAACAAATTAAACAACCATATATACTCCCAGATATCTAAAACACTTTACTTCCTCCAGTTTTTCTCCATTCGAACTTACCTCCCAATTGACTTGACCCTCAACCCTACTGTACCTAATAACCTTGCTCTTATTCACATTTACTCTTAACTTTCTTCTTTCACACACTTTACCAAACTCAGTCACCACCGTCTGCAGTTTCTCACATGAATCAGCCACCAGCGCTGCATCATCAGCGAACAACAACTGACTCACTTCCCAAGCTCTCTCATCCACAACAGACTGCATACTTGCCTCTCTTTTCAAAACTCTTGCATTCACCTCCCTAATAACCCCATCCATAAACAAATTAAACAACCATGGAGACATCACACACCCCTGCCGCAAACCTACATTCACTGAGAACAAATCACTTTAATCTCTTCCTACACGTACACATGCCTTACATCCTCGATAAAAACTTTTCACTACTTCTAACAACTTACCTCCCACACCATATATTCTTAATACCTTCCACAGAGCATCTCTATCATATGCTTTCTCTAGATCCATAAATCCTACATACAAATCCATTTGCTTTTCTAAGTATTTCTCACATACATTCTTCAAAGAAAACACCTGAACCACACATCCTCTACCACTTCTGAAATTACACTGCTCTTCCCCGATCTGATGCTCTGTACATGCCTTCAACCTCTCAGTCAATATCCTCCCATATAATTTCCCAGGAATACTCAAAAAACTTATACCTCTGTAATTTGAGCACTCACCTTTGTCCCTTTTGCCTTTGTACAGTGGCACTATCCAAGCATTCCGCCAATCCTCAGGCACCTCTCCATAAATAACCTTATCAACCAGTCAACAATACAGTCAGCCCCTTTTTTAATAAACTCCACTGCAATGCCATCCAAACCCGCTGCCTTGCGGGCTTTCATCTTCCGGAAAGATTTTACTACCTCTACTCTGTTTACCAAATCATCCTCCCTAACCCTCTCACTCTGCAAACTACCTCGACCAAAACACCCTATATCTGCCACTCTATCATCACACACATTCAAAAACCTTCAAAATAATCACTCCATCTCCTTCTCGCATCACCACTACTTGTTATCACCACCCCATTAGCCCCCTTCACTGAACTTCCCATTTGTTCCCTTGTCTTACGCACTTTATTTGCCTCCTTCCAAAACATCCTTTTATTCTCCCTGAAATTTAATGATATTCTCTCACCCCAACTCTCATTTGCCCTCCTTTTCAACTCTTGCACCTTTCTCTTGACCTCCTGCCTCTTTCTTTTATAAATCTCACACTCATTTACATTATTTCCCTGCAAAAATCGTCCGAATGCCTCTGTCTCCTCTTTCACTAATAATCTTACTTCTTCATCCCACACCTCACTACCCTTTCTATTCTGCCCACCTCCCACGCTTCTCATGCCACAAGCATCTTTTGCGCAAGACATCACATTGCTTCCCTAAATACATCCCATTCCTCCCCCACTCCCCTTACCTCCTTTGTATTCACCTTTTTCCATTATGTACTCAATCTCTCCAGGTACTTCCTCACACAAGTCTCCTTTCCATGCTCACTTACTCTCACCACTCTCTTCACCCCAACATTCTCTCTTCTTTTCTGAAAACCTCTACAAATCTTCACCTTCGCCTACACAAGATAATGATCACACATCCCTCCAGTTGCGCCTATTAACACGTAATCCAATAACGGTCTCTGGCCATCTCTCCTACGTATACTTATGTATATCTCTCTTTTTAAGCCAGATATTCCAAATCACCAGTCATTTTTCAGCACATAGATCTACAAGCTCTTCACCATTCCCATTTACAACAATGAGCACCTCATGTATACCAATTATTCCCTCAACTGCCACATTACTCATCTTTACATTGAAATCCCTCATCACTATAACCCGGTCTCGTGCATCAAAACCACTAACACACTCATTCAGCTGCTCACAAAACATTTGCCTCTCATGATCTTTCTTCTCATGCCCTGGTGCATATGCACCAATAATCATCCATCTCTCTCCATCCACTTTCAGTTTTACCCATATTAATCTAGAGTTTAATTTCTTACACTATCATATACTCCCACCAGTCCTGTTTCAGGAGTAGTGCTACTCCTTCCCTTGCTCTTGTCCTTTCACTAACTCCTGACTTTACTTCCAAGACATTCCCAAACCATTCTTCCCCTTTACCCTTGAGCTTCGTTTCACTAAGAGCCAAAACATCCAGGTTCCTTTCCTCAAACATACTACCTATCTCTCCTTTTTTCTCATCTTGGTTACATCCACACACATTTAGACACCCCAGTCTGAAGCTTCGAGGAGGATGAGCACTCCCCGCGTGACTCCTTCTATTTCCCCTTTTAGAAGCATAAAATACAAGGAGGGGAGGGTTTCTAGCCCCTCGCTCCCGTTCCCTTTAGTCGCCTTCTACGACACGTGAGGAATGCGTGGGATATATATATATATATATATATATATATATATATATATATATATATATATATATATATATATATATATATATATATATATATATATATATATATATATATATATATATATATATATATATATATATATATATATATATATATATATATATATATATATATATATATATATATATATATATATATATATTAGGTTTTGATTATACTTTGTCGCTGTCTCCCGCGTTTGCGAGGTAGCGCAAGGAAACAGACGAAAGAAATGGCCCAACCCCCCCCCCCATACACATGTATATACATACGTCCACACACGCAAATATACATACCTACACAGCTTTACATGATTACCCCAGACGCTTCACAAGCCCTGCTCCAATCCACTGACAGCACGTCAACCCCGGTATACCACATCGCTCCAATTCACTCTATTCCTTGCCCTCCTTTCACCCTCCTGCATGTTTAGGCCCCGATCACACAAAATCTTTTTCACTCCATCTTTCCACCTCCAATTTGGTATCCCTCTTCTCCTTGTTCCCTCCACCTCCGACACATATATCCTCTTGGTCAATCTTTCCTCACTCATCCTCTCCATGTGCCCAAACCACTTCAAAACACCCTCATCTACTCTCTCAAGCACGCTCTTTTTATTTCCACACATCTCTCTTACCCTTACGTTACTCACTCGACCAAACCACCTCACACCACACATTGTCCTCAAACATCTCATTTCCAGCACATCCATCCTCCTGCGCACAACTCTATCCATAGCCCACGCCTCGCAACCATACAACATTGTTGGAACCACTATTCCTTCAAACATAACCATTTTTGCTTTCCGAGATAATGTTCTCGACTTCCACACATTCTTCAAGGCCCCCAGGATTTTCGCCCCCTCCCCCACCCTATGATCCACTTCCGCTTCCATGGTTCCATCCGCTGCCAGATCCACTCCCAGATATCTAGAACACTTCACTTCCTCCAGTTTTTCTCCATTCAAACTCACCTCCCAATTGATTTCACCCTCAACCCTACTGTACCTAATAACCTTGCTCTTATTCACATTTACTCTTAAATTTCTTCTTCCACACACTTTTCCAAACTCAGTCACCAGCTTCTGCAGTTTCTCACATGAATCAGCCACCAGCACTGTATCATCAGCGAACAACAACTGACTCACTTCCCAAGCTCTCTCATCCCCAACAGACTTCATACTTGCCCCTCTTTCCAAAACTCTTGCATTTACCTCCCTAACAACCCCATCCATAAACAAATTAAACAACCATAGAGACATCACACACCCCTGCCGCAAACCTACTTTCACTGAGAACCAATCACTTTCCTC
>NC_092271.1:8281864-8371864 GCF_036320965.1 Panulirus ornatus | reverse complement strand
CCAGATATCTAAAACACTTCACTTCCTCCAGTTTTTCTCCATTCAAACTCACCTCCCAATTGACTTGACCCTCACCCCTACTGTACCTAATAACCTTGCTCTTATTCACATTTACTCTCAACTTTCTTCTTCCACACACTTTACCAAACTCAGTCACCAGCTTCTGCAGTTTCTCACATGAATCAGCCACCAGCGCTGTATCATCAGCGAACAACAACTGACTCACTTCCCAAGCTCTCTCATCCCCAACAGACTTCATACTTGCCCCTCTTTCCAGGACTCTTGCATTCACCTCCCTTACAACCCCATCCATAAACAAATTAAACAACCATGGAGACATCACACACCCCTGCCGCAAACCTACATTCACTGAGAACCAATCACTTTCCTCTCTTCCTACACGTACACATGCCTTACATCCTCGATAAAAACTTTTCACTGCTTCTAACAACTTGCCTCCCACACCATATATTCTTAATATATATATATATTTTTTTTTTCTTTTTAAACTATTTGCCATTTCCCGCGTTAGCGAGGTAGCGTTAAGAACAGAGGACTGGGCCTTTTTTGGAATATCCTCACCTGGCCCCCTCTGTTCCTTCTTTTGGAAAAAAAAAAAAGAAACGAGAGGGGAGGATTTCCAGCCCCCCGCTCCCTCCCCTTTTAGTCGCCTTCTACGACACGCAGGGAGTACGTGGGAAGTATTCTTAATCCCCTATCCCCACGGATATATATATACATATATAAATATATATATATATATATATATATATATATATATATATATATATATATATATATATATATATATATATATTATATATATATATATATATATATATATATATATATATATATCTATACACATGTACATAATTCATACTTTCTGCCTTTATTTGTTCCCATCACTACCTCGCTACACATGGAATAACAACCCCCTCCCCCTTCATGTGTGCGAGGTAACGCTAGGAAAAGACAACAAAATTCCCCATTCGTTCAGTCTCTAGCTGTCATGTAACAATGCACTGAAACCACAGCTCCCTTTCCACATCCAGGTCCCACACAACTTTCCATGTTTTACCCCAGACGCTTCACATGCCCTGCTTCAATGCATTGACAGCACGTCGACCCCGGTATACCACATCGTTCCAATTCACTCTATTCCTTGCACGCCTTTCATCCTCCTGCATGTTTAGGCCCCGATCACTCAAAATCTTTTTCACTCCATCTTTCCACCTCCAATTTGGTCTCCCACTTCGTTCCCTCCACCTCCGACATATATATCCTCTTGGTCAATCTTTCCTCACTCATTCTCTCCATGTGAAACAAACAATTTCAAAACACCCTCTTCTGCTCTCTCAACCACACTCTTTTTATTTCCACACATCTCTCTTACCCTTACATTACTTACTCGATTAAACCACCTCACACCACATATTGTCCTAAAACATCTCATTTCCAGCACATCCACCGTCCTACGCACAACTCTATCCATAGCCCACGCTTCGCAACCATACAACATTGTTGGAACCACTATTCCTTCAAACATACCCATTTTTGCTTTCCGAGATAATGTTCTCGACTTCCAAACATTCTTCAAGGCTCCCAGAATTTTCGCCCCCTCCCCCACCCTATGATTCACTTCCGCTTCCATGGTTCCATCCGCTGCCATATCCACTCCCAGATATCTAAAACACTTTACTTTCTCCAGTTTTTCTCCATTCAAACTTACCTCCCAGTTGACTTGACCCTCAACCCTACTGTACCTAATAATCTTGCTCTTATTCACATTTACTCTTAACTTTCTTCTTTCACACACTTTACCAAACTCAGTCACCACCTTCTGCAGTTTCTCACATGAATCAGCCACCAGCGTTGTATCATCAGCGAACAACAAGTGACTCACTTCCTAAGCTCTCTCATCCACAACAGACTGCATACTTGCCCATCTTTCCAAAACTCTTGCATTCACCTCCCTAACAACCCAATCCATAAACAAATTAAACAACAATGGAGACATCACACACCCCTGCCGCAAACCTACATCCACTGAGAAGCAATCACTTTCCTCTCTTCCTACACGTACACATACCTTACATCCTCGATAAAAACTTTTCACTGCTTCTAACAACTTGCCTCCCACACCATATATTCTTAATACATTCCACAGAGCATCTCTATCAACTCTATCATATGCCTTCTCCAGATCGATAAATGCTACATACAAATCCATTTGCTTTTCTAAGTATTTCTCACATACATTCTTCAAAGCAAATACCTGATCCACACATCCTCTACCACTTCTGAAACCGCACTGCTCTTCCCCAATCTGATGCTCTGTACATGCCTTCACCCTCTCAATCAATACTCTCCCATATAATTCCCCAGGAATACTCAACAAACTTATACCTCTGTAATTTGAGCACTCACTCTTATCCCTTTTGCCTTTCTACAATGGCACTATGCAAGTATTCCGGCAATCCTCAGGCACCTCACCATGAGTCATACATACATTGAATAACCTTACCAACCAGTCAACAATACAGTCATCCCCTTTTTTAATGAATTCCACTGCAATACCATCCAAACCTTCTGCCTTGCCGGCTTTCATCTTCCGGAAAGCTTTGACTACCTCTTCTCTGTTTACCAAATCAGTTTCCCTAACCCTCTCACTTTGCACACCACCTCCACCAAAATACCCTATATCTGCCACTCTAACATCAAACATATGCAACAAATCTTCAAAATACTCACTCCATCTCCTTCTCACTTCACCACTACTTGTTATCACCTCCCCATTAGCCCCCGTCACTAAAGTTCCCATTTGCTCCCTTGTCTTATGCACTATATTTACCTCCTTCCAAAACATCTTTTTATTTTCCCTAAAATTTAATGATACTCTCTCACCTCTTTTTCACCTCTTGCACCTTTCTCTTGACCTCCTGCCTCTTTCTTTTATACATCTCCCACTCATTTGCATTTTTTCCCTGCATAAATCGTCCAAATGCCTCTCTCTTCTCTTTCACTAATAATCTTACTTCTTCATCCCACCACTCACTACCCTTTCTAATCAACCCACCTCCCACGCTTCTCATGCCACAAGCATCTTTTGCGCAAGCCATCACTGCTTCCCTAAATACATCCCATTCCTCCACCACTCCCCTTACCTCCTTTCTTCTCACCTTTTTCCATTTTGTACTCAGTCTCTCCTGGTACTTCCTCAGACAAGTTTCCTTCCCAACCTCACTTACTCTCACCACTCTCTTCACCCCAATATTTTCTCTTCTTTTCTGAAAACCTCTACAAATCTTCACCTTCGCCTCCACAAGATAATGATCAGACACCCCTCCAGTTGCATCTCTCACCACATTAACATCCAAAAGTCTCTCTTTCGCGCGCCTATCAGTTAACACGTAATCAAATAACGCTCTCTGGCCATCTCTCCTACTTACATACGTATACTTATGTATGTCTCTTTTTTTAAACCAGGTATTCCCAATCACCAGTCCTTTTTCAGCACATAAATCTACAAGCTCCTCACCATTTCCATTTACAACACTGAACACCCCATGTATACCAATTATTCCCTCAACTGCCACATTACTCACATTTGCATTCAATTCACCCATCACTATAACCCGGTCCTATGCATCAAAACCACTAACACACTCATTCAGCTGCTCACAAAACACTTGCCTCTCATGATCTTTCTTCTCATGCCCTTGTGCATATGCACCAATAATCACCCATCTCTCTTCATCCACTTTCAGTTTTACCCATATCAATCTAGAATTTACTTTCTTACACTCTATCACATACTCCCACAACTCCTGTTTCAGGAGTAGTGCTCCTCCTTCCCTTGCTCTAGTTCTCTCACTAACCCCTGACTTTCCTCCAAAGACATTCCCAAACCACTCTTCCCCTTTACCCTTGAGCTTCGTTTCACTCACAGCCAAAACATCCAGGTTCCTTTCCTCAAACATGCTACCTATCTCTCCCTTTTTCTCATCTTGGTTACATCCACACATATTTAGACACCCCAATCTGAGCCTTCGAGGAGGATGAGCACTCCCCGCATGACTGCTTCTTCTGTTTCCCCTTTTAGAAAGTTAAAATACAAGGAGTTAAAATATATATATATATATTTATATATATATATATATATATATATATATATATATATATATATATATATATATTTTTTTTTTTTTTTCAAACTATTCGCCATTTCCCGCATTAGCGAGGTAGCGTTAAGAACAGAGGACTGGGCCTTTTTCGGAATATCCTCACCTGGCCCCCTCTGTTCCTTCTTTTGGAAAATTAAAAAAAAAACGAGAGGGGAGGATTTCCAGCCACACGCTCCCTCCCCTTTTAGTCGCCTTCTACGACACGCAGGAAATACGTGGGAAGTATTCTTAATCCCCTATCCCCAGGGATAATATATATATATATATATATATATATATATATATATATATATATATATATGTATATATATATATATATATATATATATATATATATATATATATATATATATATATATATATATATATATATATATATACATATATATATATATATATATATATATATATATATATATATATATATATATATATATATATATACATATATATATATATATATATATATATATATATGGATGGTATTGCAGTGGAATTTATTAAAAAAGGGGGTGACTGTATTGTTGACTGGTTGGTAAGGTTATCTAATGTATGTATGACTCATGGTGAGGTGCCTGAGGATTGGCGGAATACGTGCATTGTGCCATTGTAAAAAGGCAAAGGGGATAAGAGTCAGTGCTCAAATTACAGAGGTATAAGTTTGTTGAGTATTCCTGGCAAAGTATATGGGAGGGTATTGATTGAGAGGGTGAAGGCATGTACAGAGCATCAGATTGGGGAAGAGCAGTGTGGTTTCAGAGGTGGTAGAGGATGTGTGGATCAGGTATATATATATATATATATATACATATATATATATATATATATATATATATATATATATATATATATATATATATATATATATATATATATATATATATATATATATATATATATATATATATATATATATATATATATATATATATGTATATATATATATGTTTATGGATGGGGTTGTTAGGGAGGTGAATGCAAGAGTTTTGGAAAGAGGGGCAAGTATGAAGTCTGTTGGGGATGAGAGAGCTTGGGAAGTGAGTCAGTTGTTGTTCGCTGATGATACAGCCCTGGTTTCTGATTCATGTGAGAAACTGCAGAAGCTGGTGACTGAGTTTGGTAAAGTGTGTGAAAGAAGAAAGTTAAGAGTAAATGTGAATAAGAGCAAGGTTATTAGGTACAGTAGGGTTGAGGGTCAAGTCAATTGGGAGGTGAGTTTGAATGGAGAAAAGCTGGAGGAAGTGAAGTGTTTTAGATATCTGGGAGTGGATCTGGCGGCGGATGGAACCATGGAAGCGGAAGTGGATCATAGGGTGGGGGAGGGGGTGAAAATTCTGGGAGCCTTGAAGAATGTGTGGAAGTCGAGAACATTATCTCGGAAAGCCAAAATGGGTATGTTTGAGGGAATAATGGTTCCAACAATGTTGTATGGTTGCGAGGCGTGGACTATGGATAGAGTTGTGCGCAGGAGGATGGATGTGCTGGAAATGAGATGTTTGAGGACAATGTGTGGTGTGAGGTGGTTTGATCGAGTAAGTAACGTAAGGGTAAGAGAGATGTGTGGAAATAAAAAGAGCGTGGTTGAGAGAGCAGAAGAGGGTGTTTTGAAATGGTTTGGGCACATGGAGAGAATGAGTGAGGAAAGATTGACCAAGAGGATATATGTGTCGGAGGTGGAGGGAACGAGGAGAAGAGGGAGACCAAATTGGAGGTGGAAAGATGGAGTGAAAAAGATTTTGTGTGATCGGGGCCTGAACATGCAGGAGGGTGAAAGGAGGGCAAGGAATAGAGTGAATTGGAGCGATGTGGTATACCTGGGTTGTCGTGCTGTCAGTGGATTGATTCAAGGCATGTGAAGCGTCTGGGGTAAACCATGGAAAGCTATGTAGGTATGTATATTTGCCTGTGTGGACGTATGTATATACATGTGTATGGGGGTGGGTTGGGCCATTTCTTTCGTCTGTTTCCTTGCGCTACCTCGCAAACGCGGGAGACAGCGACAAAGCAAAAAAAAAAAAATTATATATATATATGGATATATATATATATATATATATATATATATATATATATATATATATATATATATATATATATATATATATATATATATTTTTTTTTTTTTTTTAAACTATTCGCCATTTCCCGCATCAGCTAGGTAGCGTTAAGAACAGATGACTGGGCCTCTGAGGGAACATCCTCACCTGGCCCCCTTCTCTGTTCCTTTTTTTGGAAAATTAAAAGAAAAAAAACAAGAGGTGAGTATTTCCAGCCCCCCGCTCCCTCCCCTATTAGTCGCTTCTACGACACGCAGGGAATACGTGGGAAGTATTCTTTCTCCCCTATCCCCTATCCTATAATATAAAAAATATAATATATATATATCTTTTTTTTTTTTTATACTTTGTCGCTGTCTCCCGCGTTTGCGAGGTAGCGCAAGGAAACAGACGAAAGAAATGGCCCAACCCCCCCCCATACACATGTATATACATACGTCCACACACGCAAATATACATACCTACACAGCTTTCCATGGTTTACCCCAGACGCTTCACATGCCTTGATTCAATCCACTGACAGCACGTCAGCCCCGGTATACCACATCGCTCCAATTCACTCTGTTCCTTGCCCTCCTTTCACCCTCCTGCATGTTCAGGCCCCGATCACACAAAATCTTTTTCACTCCATCTTTCCACCTCCAATTTGGTCTCCCTCTTCTCCTTGTTCCCTCCACCTCCGACACATATATCCTCTTGGTCAATCTTTCCTCACTCATCCTCTCCATGTGCCCAAACCACTTCAAAACACCCTCTTCTGCTCTCTCAACCACGCTCTTTTTATTTCCACACATCTCTCTTACCCTTACGTTACTCACTCGATCAAACCACCTCACACCACACATTGTCCTCAAACATCTCATTTCCAGCACATCCATCCTCCTGCGCACAACTCTATCCATAGTCCACGCCTCGCAACCATACAACATTGTTGGAACCACTATTCCTTCAAACATACCCATTTTTGCTTTCCGAGATAATGTTCTCGACTTCCACACATTCTTCAAGGCCCCCAGGATTTTCGCCCCCTCCCCCACCCTATGATCCACTTCCGCTTCCATGGTTCCATCCGCTGCCAGATCCACTCCCAGATATCTAAAACACTTCACTTCCTCCAGCTTTTCTCCATTCAAACTCACCTCCCAATTGACTTGACCCTCAACCCTACTGTACCTAATAACCTTGCTCTTATTCACATTTACTCTTAACTTTCTTCTTCCACACACTTTACCAAACTCAGTCACCAGCTTCTGCAGTTTCACACATGAATCAGCCACCAGCGCTGTGTCATCAGCGAACAACAACTGACTCACTTCCCAAGCTCTCTCATCCCCAACAGACTTCATACTTGCCCCTCTTTACAAAACTCTTGCATTTACCTCCCTAACAACCCCATCCATAAACAAATTAAACAACCATGGAGACATCACACACCCCTGCCGCAAACCTACATTCACTGAGAACCAATCACTTTCCTCTCTTCCTACACGTACACATGCCTTACATCCTCGATAAAAACTTTTCACTGCTTCTAACAACTTTCCTCCCACACCATATATTCTTAATACCTTCCACAGAGCATCTCTATCAACTCTGTCATATGCCTTCTCCAGATCGATAAATGCTACATACAAATCCATTTGTTTTTCTAAGTATTTCTCACATACATTCTTCAAAGCAAACACCTGATCCACACATCCTCTACCACTTCTGAAACCACACTGCTCTTCCCCAATCTGATGCTCTGTACATGCCTTCACCCTCTCAATCAATACCCTCCTATATAATTTACCAGGAATACTCAACAAACTTATACCTCTGTAATTTGAGCACTCACTCTTATCCCCTTTGCCTTTGTACAATGGCACTATGCACGCATTCCGCCAATCCTCAGGCACCTCACCATGAGTCATACATACATTGAATAACCTTACCAACCAGTCAACAATACAGTCACCCCCTTTTTTAATAAATTCCACTGCAATACCATCCAAACCTGCTGCCTTGCCGGCTTTCATCTTCCGCAAAGCTTTCACTACCTCTTCTCTGTTTACCAAATCATTTTCCCTAACCCTCTCGCTTTGCACACCACCTCGACCAAAACACCCTATATCTGCCACTCTATCATCAAACACATTCAACAACCCTTCGAAATACTCACTCCATCTCCTTCTCACATCACCACTACTTGTTATCACCTCCCCATTAGCGCCCTTCACTGAAGTTCCCATTTGCTCCCTTGTCTTACGCACTTTATTTACCTCCTTCCAGAACATCTTTTTATTCTCCCTAAAATTTAATGATACTCTGTCACCCCAACTCTCATTTGCCCTTTTTTTCACCTCTTGCACCTTTCTCTTGACCTCCTGTCTCTTTCTTTTTTACATCTCCCACTCAATTGCATTTTTTCCCTGCAAAAATCGTCCAAATGCCTCTCTCTTATATATAATATATATATATTATATTTAATTGCTGTCTCCCGAGTGAGCAGGGTAGCACAAGGAAACGGATGAGGAATGGCTCAACCCACCCACATACACACGTATACACATGAACGACCATACACATATATACATTTCAGTGTATAGATACAGACATACATACATACATACATAGGCATATACATATATACACAAGTACATGTTCATATTTGCTTCCTTCATCCATTCCTGTCACCAACTCGCCACAAAAAATAGCTTACCCCCTCTCCACCCTTCCAGCAAGGAAGTACCAGGAAAAGACAAAAAAAAAAAAGGCCACATTCGTTCACACACAGCCTCTAGTGTCATGTGTAATGCCCCGAAACCACAGCTCCCTTTCCACATTCAGGCCCCACAGACCTGTCCGTGGTGTTCCCCAGATGCTTCACATACCCCGATTCAATCCACTGACAGCACATCGACCCCGGTATACCATATCGTTCCAATTCACTCTATTCCTTGCACACCTCTCCTCCTCCTGTATGTTCAGGCCCCGATCCCTCAAAATCGTTTTCACTCCTGCTTCTCCTTCTTCCCTCCAACTCTGACACATATATCCTCTTTGTCAATCTTTCTTCATTCATTCTCTCCATGAGTCCAAACCACTTCAACACACCCTCATCTGTTCTCTCAACCACACTCTTTATATTACCACACATCTCTCTTACCCTTTCATTACTTGTTCAGTCAAACCACCTCATACAACATATTGTCCTCAAACATTTCATTTCCAACACATCCACCCTCTCCTGCACAACGCTATCTATAGCCCATGCCTTGCAACCATATAACATTGTTGAACCACTATTCCTTCAAACATGCCCAATTTTGCTCTCCAAGATAACTTTCTCTCCTTCCACACATTCGTCAACGTTCCCAGAACCTTCGCCCCCTCCCCACCCTGTGACTCACTTCCGCTTCCATGGTTCCATCCGCTGCAAAGTCCACTCCCAGTTATCTAAACACTTCACTTCCTCCAATTTTTCTCCATTCATACTTACCTCCCAATTGCTTGTACGTCAGCCCTACTGAACCTAATAACCTTGCTCTTATTCACATTTACTCTCAACTTTCTCCTTTCACACACAGTCACCAACTTCTGCGGTTTCTCACCCGAATCAGCCACCAGCACTGTATCATCAGCGAACAAAAACTGACTCACTTCTCTATCCCTCTCATCCAAAACAGACTGCATACTTGCCCCTCTCTCCAAAAATCTTGCATTCCCCTCCCTAACAACCCCATTCATAAATAGATTAAACCACCATGGAGACATCACACACCTCTGCCTTAAACTGGCATTCACTGGGAACCAATCACTTTCCTCTCTTCCTACTCATACACATGCCTTACATCCTTGGTAAAAACTTTTCACTGCTTCTAGCCACTTACCTCCCACACCATATACTTTTAAAACCTTCCACAAAGCATCTCTATCAACCCTATCATATGCCTTCTCCAGATCCATTAATGCTACATACAATTCCATCTATTTTCTAAGTATTTCTCACATATATTCTTCAAAGCCACTAAGTTATTGCCAGGGTAAGGAAGAACAGGTAAAATGAAGTAGAACTGATGCTCCTGAAGGCACAGCAATTTCTTTGGAGGAAGCTTCCTTGAGGTCCTTTGAAGTGGCGTGGCATATTGCAAGATGCTAGAAGCCTCATAACATAGGAGAGGAGCTGGTAAAACCAGTTGCTTGAGCTATGGTGAAAACTACTTGTGGAGCAGATGTTGCAAAGAAGGTTGAATTGGAGCCACTTTCTAACAACTGCATCAAACGTCGCATTGATTTCATGGCATTAGATATTTTGGATCAACTAATTGTGGCACTGAAAAAAGCAAGGAATTTATTGCAGATAGATTATTCTGTGGACATTGCTGACAAACCTGTGAGGTATAGATGAGATGATAGAATTCTGGAGGAATCTCTGTTCTCTAGTGCCTTGTCAACATCCACCGCTCGAGGAGACATCTTTGTTATGATGGACAAATTTTTTTTAGAAACACAACTTAAACTGGTTGAATTGTTTGGTTGTGTTTACTGATGAAGCTTCATCTATGATGGGATGTCATGTAGGTTTTGTCACTCGGATTAAGAGAAAACCCTGAGAATATAATTCACTGTTTCTTACACCGGAAAAACTTGGCCTTTCAACATCTCCAGCCAGAACTCCATGTGGTTCTGAATGATGTCATCCAAATTGTGAATTTTATCAAGGCTAGAGCTTCAAACTTATGAATTTTCCATACAATGTGTGAAGAGATAGGATCCCATCACAAGGACTTGCTTTTCCACTCTGATGTCCGCTAGCTGTCTCGAGGGCACATTCTTGGACAGGTTATTGAACTAAAAACTGAAATAGAAGTTTTTCTCCGTGATAAGAAGCCTAAGCTGGCCGATTGCTTCAAAGATCCTGCTTGACAGACAAAGCCAGCTTATTTAGGCAACATCTTCAGGCAACTCAATGAAATGATCTCCGACATGCAAGGCCAAAATCAAACTACGATGGACATTAGTGGAAAAATTGCCTCATTCAAGAAGAAATTTGCACTATGGAAAGAGAGATTAGCCAGGGGAAAAATGGCTGCTTTGTCAGATCTGAGTGCAGCAGTGCTGGAAGATTCATCAGAAATAGCCCTTGCTAACGTTAAAGTGGTTTTTCAAGGTCATTTGATGAAGCTTCAGGAGGAAATGGACAGATATTTGCCAGAAAATGTCGACCTGTGTCAATGTAGCTGGTTAGGAATGTGTTCAGTGTGAACATCAGTGAAGGTGGAGTAGATATCCCAAGAAAATGAGGTACAGAGGCAACGTTATGATAGTCTCTCGTACTCTGAATTCTGGCCTCATCTCAAGGATAAGCCTATTCTGACTCGTGAGGCTGAAAAGGTTCTTCTCCCTTTTTCAGCCTTATACCTCTGTGAACAAGGATTTTCAACTCTTGCGATGATCAGGAACCATCTGAATCTTCAGCATGATTTGTGCTGGGCTCTATCTATGAACATAAAGCTGAATCAAGAAGAACTTCCCCATAAAATGAAAGAATATCACAGTAGCCACTAAAATACCAAATGTTTTCTTCCTTTTAAATTTTTGCAATGAGGTCCATTTGAAGAAAGAAATGATCAAATTCCTGTCATTTCTGTGATCATAGAAAAGCATCATCAAGGTAACAACAATTTTTGTTTTCTAAATCTATAAGCAAAGAATCAATAGTCAGAATGGCTCACTCGTGAAGCAGTGACATAGTTGCCAATCAAAAGTTTGTTTTTCTTTGCCTAATTTTGCAATAAATTACATTTGCATGAAGTTGCGCCTTTCATTTTCTTCAATTAACAAAAAAAATATACAAATTCACTGATAATTAAATCAAAGTAAAATCTAGTAAAATCTATTGGATAAAACTAAATGAAGAAACATTGAAACTATGTTTCTGCGCTGAGGGTCACCAGGCCAAAAAATTCTGTGTTCAGGGTCACATCCAAAAAAGTTTGGGAAACAATGGTGTACAGGGAACTGCGGCTTTGGTGCATTACACACGTAGACAGAAAATGGATGTGAGTGGATGTGGTCTTTCTTCCTCTGTTCCTAGAGTTGCCTTGCTAACTTGGGGAATGGCAACTAAGTTAAAAAAAAAAATCATTGGCACAAATCAGTCTTGCACCTACTAAAGAGCTAAAGTGATGCCAAAAGCACCATCAACATTAAACTTCTTATATATTTGCACCCTAAACCAACTGGAGTACTCAACAGTGGAAGGGACCCTAAGAATAAACATCTCAAGTAGTGACTAACCTGGAATCCAATGTTTCTTTCTACAATTCTTTATCTGTACATATATGTTTATTTAAGACACTATTCTTTTAATATCTTTTTTTCATGGTGGTTGAGACAGTATGGGCAACTGAATGCCCTAATCAAGGCCATCTCATTTATGCTACATATACATATACCCTAGCCTACGCCCTGCACCCATTTCATCGACTAGTGAAAAGATGGGTTGAGTGAGGATCAACTGCTGCAACCAACATTCAGACCTATCCGGATTAAGCACCATGTAGCCCGTGAATGTGTCATGGTCAGCAACACTAACTGCTACACCAAGGAGGTCTCTATGCTTTATTTACATATAACTGTTAGCCTCTGAAGAAGCTATAGCTCATCCTGCAATGGAAGGAAAAGCTGTCAGTCAAATTGACAAACACAGACTATAGGCTCAAAATGTCATATGACTAAGAGAAAAAAGAAAGAGGAATAATAGGCCATCAGTAAAATAAGAAAAACTTTTACTCGTGCAAAACGCAAATTGGCTGACTAAAAAAACAAAAGAGTGCACAAAATGATTCTTACCAGATTTTGTATTTTTTATACTGTTCGCCATTTCCCACGTTAGTGAGGTAGCATTAAGAACAGAGGACTGAGCCTTTGAGGGAATATCCTCACTTGGCCCCCTTCTCTGTTTCTCCTTTTGGAAAATTAAAATCGAGAAGGAAGGATTGCCAGCCCCCCGCTCCCTCCCCTTTTAGTCGCTTTCTACGTCACGCAGGGAATACGTGGGAAGTATTCTTTCTCCTCTATCCCCAGGGGTTGGGGATAATAGAAAAAAGGGTAATAAGAATCTGTGTTCAGTGAGTCAAAATACTCTTTAGAGAAAAATAGCAAACCAACTACTCCATAAAGACATATCCACCTGCTACTTCCAGCAAATCTCACAACCTCACCACAGAATTTTGAAAGGGCAAATGAAAATATGCCCATATGCTCTGCCCCAGGACCTGACTCCTGGAAGTCATCTATTTCTAAAGAAATGCAAAACATTTCTTGCATGAGCACTAAATATCCTCTGAACAAAAATGTTAATTCTGGTATCATCTCTAAGAGCTTCAAACTGACTCATAATTGTCCTGTTCATAAAGGAAGAAAAGCAATCCCAAAAATTACTGACCAATAGCAGTGACAACACACTAGCAAAATCTTTTAGGGAGTCCGAAAACATAAATGCCTGACCTCAGGGAATCAAATAATTTATACAACCCTAAACATTATGGTTTTAGGGCAGAAAAGTCTTGATTTAGCTATTTTCACCACTATGATAAGACTGGAGACACTGGAAAACAAACAAAATGCTGACATGATATACACAGACTTTGAGAATGTATGTGATAAATTTAACGATGGCATCTCATCGCATAAATTGCAAAGCCTGGAATAAACTGTTAACTATACGATAGACATACAACATGTAAATCATGCTATTTCCAGTTTCTCCTTAGGCTAAAAGCTCAGTACCCCAAGGACCTGTGTTTGCACCCCTTTCTGTTCTTCATCCTTATATCTGACATTAAAACACATAAAATTCACAGTCTCATATCATCTTTTACCCATGATATCAAAACAAGTGCAAAAATCTCGTCAACAGAAGGCATAGAGAACCTACGAAGGGGATAAGTTCCGACTTCTCCAGTATGGGGTCAATAAAGAAATTACGTGCAACGCAAAATAGCACATAGACACATGCACGGTCATATTGTGCATGATCAACATGGAGGGCCTATGAACAGTAATGTCTCATGACCTCACCTTCAGCAAACAAAACAAAGCAATAGCCAACTCTTCCAAAAAGAAAGAAGGAAAAATAAATCTTTAAGATCTTCAAGATGAAAGAATAAACAGACAACACCCTTCCTGTTGCAATATAATACTTTCATCAACATATTACTTCTGCGTACTGACAGCACCTTAAAAGGCAGGTGAAATTTCAAAATTATAAAGCATTGAAGACCACTCATGGTTCATAGTGAAAAGGTAAAGAAGCTAAATTATTGGGAAACACTGAAATCAATGAGGCTGTCCTCTCTGGAATACAAGTGGGTGAGGTATGTCACCATTTACTCCTGGAAAATACAAAAAAAGGCATGGTAAAACTTACTTTAAAAATTCCCTATTGGCATGTTGGGTATGGAAGACTAAAATATTCCTAAAACCAAAAGATGCAAAAATCACACAAAGAAATGGTCTTAACATCTGAGGCCTAACACTATTCAACATTGACTGCACACATTAGAAACATTATGGGGTGCATGATGGAGGAATTTACAAGACCCTTCTGTCGGAGAAATTTAAGAAGACCGTTCAAAAGTAGTCACAAGATGTTCCAGACCAGCTGGGCTGTGGTGGCTAAGTCTGCCTCCAGGCCATTTATTACAGTTTAAATGACCAATGTCCTAACTCAGCAAACTGGACTTAGCCCAGGCTGTATCTGCCAATTACCTTTGAGAATGCACTTACAAGAATTTTCCATCATGTCACCGTGCTTAGCCCTCACTACACAAATGCGAATTGGCCATCACTGTCTCCCTCAGCTGCCACTCCTCCACTCATCATATAACTTGCTTGTTGTTCTAATGATGGCTTCTCCCCTGGTGTAATCATCTATTCTGGGCTTGTCTGGTGTCGTCATTATCCATTAGTCAAGTATCCTTTTGAATGTTTCTGTAGTCACTCTATGTAGAGTTCTTTGTTCTCCTAGTATGACATTAAATATGCATTCTACCTTCCTTGCTGAGCATTAACATATTTTTTGTTTGGTGCCTTATTAATACATTTCCAGGTAAAATACATAAGTATACATATGTGAGTAGGAAAGATGGTCAAAGGGCATTATTGAATTACGTGTTAATTGATAGGCGTGTAAAACAGAGACTACTGGATGTTAATGTGCTGAGAGGGGCAGCTGAAGGGATGTCTGAACACTATCTTGTGGAGGCAAGGTGAAGATTTGTAGAAGTTTCCAGAAATGAAGAGAAAGCTGGGGAGAAAAAGTAGTGAAAGTGAGTGAGCTTGGAAAGTAGATTTGTGTGAGGCAGTACCAGAAGAGATTGAATGTAGAATGGCAAAAGGTGAGAGCAAATGACATGACGGGAGAGGGTGAGGAATGAGATGTATTTAGGGAAGCAGTGATGGCTTGTGCAAAATGAATGAATGAATGAATGGCAGAGAGAGAGAGAGAGAGAGAGAGAGAGAGAGAGAGAGAGAGAGCTCTGAAGTGCAAATAAAGTGTAAATATACAGTGTGAAAAACCTCTATTCTTAAAAAATATGCCAGGTCTCAGTTACTGGGAAAGGCATGAGAAAGTAAAGAGTTCTAATGCTTCAAGGTGTATGGAAAGAAACAGTTATCAAAGCAATTCAACCTTGAGTTGCTAACAGCCACTCAGTTATCAAGCAATGCTGAGTATTATGTGGTCCAGCTAGTGGTGGGGGCATACAAGCAGCTAGCTCTTGGAAGCAAAAACCAAAGTAATATATACGGAAGAGAGAAAGTGAACCAACATTGCAGTGTGGGGCAAACAGGCCGAGTTTTGAAGTTAGCCTTAGAGAGTTTATAAGTCAGAACACTTTCAACTCAACTCTGTCAAGTAAGGATGCAGAGCTAGAACAACCTCACATGTGAAATCAGTACTCCATATGTTTACAGATTAGTCCTTTGTGTAAATGAAGCAACTGTTAGACAAAAAGAAATTTCAATATCTAAACAGGACTCTCAGTTTCTTAAAGGCAGACTGAGCTATTTCCATGATGTGGGGTTTCCCAGAAAGAGCGGATGTTGCAGTAATACCATGTATGTTCACTGACTCATGAGGTGGAACTACAGATTTATCAAGAGGGAGGGGAAGGTGTGAAGAATTTTCTATAGATAGATGGGTGGAAACTTAGTCTTGGAAGCATTAAACCTAACCAGATTTAATTCATCCAACTGAGATATCCTGTCAAAGTCTGAGTTTAGAATAAGGAACAAGATAGAAACTTGAGGAACATCGCTGTTGATGGAAAAAAGGAGGAGGCTGATCCATCAACAACCACAGAGATACATCGTCCAAAGAGGAAAATAGATATGAGGAAGCAAAGTGAGGGAAGGAAGCTTAGAGATGAGACCCTGATGTCACAGCCCATCAAAAGCTTTGGATATATCAAGGGTAACTACAGAGATCCCCAAAACCTTTCAGGGATGACAACCAGACATTACTATGATAGGAAAGAATACCACATGAGAATCTCACCTTATGGAAGCCATACTGAGAGAAGATTGTGAGATTCAAGACATCTATGGATATGGAAGTTTGAGGACAGATTCAAAGACTGGAAATAACAGATGTCAAAGCAACAGGACAATAGTTCAAGAGGTTAGAATGATTATCCTTCTTAGGGATGGGATGTACCAATGCATGCTTCCAAGAAAAAGGAAAAGTTTTGTTTTTTGAGAAGAAATGGAATAGATGAGTGAGCACAGATTCAGAAGCACACTTTTTCAGTACAAAAGGATGGATTTCATTAGGACCAGAAAGAGAAGTGCTTTTCTGACAGTCTAAAAAGATATTAAGAGAATGTGCATAAGATTAATAAGAGGAGCATCATGGGGTGAAATGTTAGTCATCCAAGGCAGAGTTAGACAAGAAACAGGAATCAAAGAGAGTTGCTTTGTTTATGGGAGAGACAGCAACAGTACCATCAGAATGGAAAAGTGAAGGGAAGGTAGAACAACAAAATTTCTCGGCGATGTTCTTAGCCAAAGACCTGAATTACTTATCAGTTGATGACGAGATGCTTTCACACTTCCTTTGTATAAAGGAATGCTTTGCCTTACAGATAAAGTGCGTGCAATGATTGTGTGTAGTGATAAATGCTGAATGGGAGTTGGAGGAAGGAGGGTTTTACCCAATCCCTTGCCCGAATGGCCTCAGCACAGGAATTGAACCATGGATTGGCAAAATAGGTTGTCTTGGAGAAAGAGGGGATAAATGCTTCCATTCCCACAACAACAACCTCTGCAATGCTTTTGGTAGAGACAGAAGCAGTACCACATGACATTCAATGCTAAAAGCAATTCACCCATCCCTCACTTTATGTGGGATCGCTTCATACAATATGGCTATTCTGAAAGAAACCCACTTTACCAGTCCCACTTTTTATACAGTCAAAATTTGCTACTATGCAGGTGTGTGCAGCAGAAAGTGCACCAAAACATTCCATTTTTCTCTGTATGTTTACTAGTTCCCCATGCACAATTTCTCTTTGCATGAGGTTTTCACGGAACATAACCCTTGCATAAAGCAAGAAGTGGGTGTAATTTGTTCCCTTATTAAGTCGGTTTTGTTCACCATGGGTCAACTAGATAATAAAATGGAAATATCTAAAACTGCACTCAAATAATACTAAAGCACACAGACATCTTAAAATCTTAAAAATGGAAAAAAGAATGCCACAATCAGACTTTTAATATGCAAGCTAGGAACATTAGTGGAATAAAACGCTTACAATTATTGCAGCTGTCCTCATACCACTTGCACAAGACAGTTTCACTCTTTGTGAAAATTCAACAAACTTTCTCTTTCTCCTTTCATAAAATTGCCCATTTCAAAATAACTGCATTGATTTTCCTCATCCAGAAAATGTCAATAAATCCACGAATTATGTCGTAAGAGAAAAGAAGATAAATGTTCTCACCCAAGGCATGTGTCTGGCTGCTGCTTCCTACAGCAACTGGAGGACTGATTGTTATGATACCTGCTTCTTCCTTCAAACAGCAAAGCTGTGACATTCTCTTCCTCCTTTCATCTTTTCATCTTACCATACCACAGAGTTCTGATTAACTCCAAAATTCCTTTCCTCATACTTTTACCTTTTACATGCCTTGACCCATGATATGTCAGGTACTAAAAGAAGAAGAAAGAAATTTCTTCTGCAACTCATGACATGAATAACTTGAAGAAATAGTAGAAATGTCTCAGTATCAAGAGACAATTTCATAACAAAATTATATTATGTAACAGTTACAACTGTGTATGAGTGATACAAAATTGTGCAATACGCTCTGCATAAGATACTGACACACTTCTCTCTCTAGATGTGGCATGCAACAGAACTTGTAAAATATCTCCTTACCACAGTAAGAACTAAGTCAAAGATTACAAGAATAACAAGTAATGAGTATCTGTAACAAATAATTACGAACAGGTTGAGGAAACAGCAATACACCAATCACATGTAACAGCTCTAAGTATAGTATGTCAGGCAATGCAGTCATTACTATGAAGTTAAACTGCACAGGTGATTCAAAAAACAGTAGACTCTGACAGTATTTTATGAAATGGTATCATTGTTAAACAACAACAACATGCTGGAAGTTTTCACATCTTGAAGACTTCCATAGTAGGTGCCTAGCAGGAGTCTTCATATGAGCACTAAGTTTCACAAGACCGGTTAAAATCCCTTCCAATATTTTGACATTTGCATGGGTGCCAAATGTCACCTTTATACACATATATGTTAAGGAGCAATTCTGGAGTATAAATATATGTATGCTTAAGTATATAAAGTCATAAATAGTGATAAGGGGGCTAATCCACCTTACTATACCCTCTCCTCACTTCCTTTATAACCCATTCACTGCCTCCCATGAGGGGTATTACTTTTTTTAGTCAGAGGCTCCAGTCAGAAACAAAAGTCCATATCAAAGGCTTCAGTGTTTTACCATCGATACAGGTTTGTTAGTATACTTTTCTGTGCACTTCTTTCATATATTGTGACGTCAATATCATCAAAAGGCTCACTCCACCCTCCCTTCCCTCTGATGGAGTATCTGCGTGTTTACATTATGGCCATATATGTTATGTTACCTTCCTTATTTGTACACATCTTTTACATGTATTTCTTTCATTCTATAATAAAAAATACACAATATAATCCTTTTTTCATCCAGCAATTGCAAATCTTGCAAGTGAACTGGCAATTAGGGGTTGACTTCCATGATTGGCAAATATGATACATTCCTTGAAGCCAATACATTAACATGATATTAAAGTGTTCTCTTCATTCATTACAGAAATGAGAAATCTGTGAGAGGAGAAAGATTCACCCCATTCGACAATCTTCCTGCACCAAAATGCGGGGAGGGCTTTAAAGGTCAAGAAAAATTGGGGGTGAAAATAAAGAATGACATATCCTAACTTAGCCTACCTTAGTTAGCCAAGCTTAACCTAACCTGGTGGGAGTATGTGACAGAGTGTAAGAAAGTAAACTCTAGATTGATATGGGTAAAACTGAAAGTGGATGTAGAGAGATGGGTGATTATTGGTGCATATGCACCTGGGCATGAGAAGAAAGATCATGAGAGGCAAGTGATTTGGGAGCAGTTGAGTGAGTGTGTTAGTAGTTTTGATGCACAAGGCCGGGTTATAGTGATGGGTGAATTGAATGCAAAGGTGAGTAATGTGGCAGCTGAGGGAATAATTGGTGTACATGGAGTGTTCAGTGTTGTAAATGGAAATGGTGAAGAGCTTGTAGATTTATGTGCTGAAAAAGAACTGGTGATTGGCAATTCCTGGTTTAAAAAGAGAGATATAGATAAGTATACTTATGTAAGTAGGAGAGATGGCCAGAGAGCGTTATTGGATTACGTGTTAATTGATAGGCGCGCGAAAGAGAGACTTTTGGATGTTAATGTGCTGAGAGGTGCAACTGGAGGGATGTCTGATCATTATCTTGTGGAGGCAAAGGTGAAGATTTGTAGAGGTTTTCAGAAAAGAAGAGTGAATGTTGGGGTGAAAAGAGTGGTGAGAGTAAGTGAGCTTGAGAATGAGACTTGTGTGAGGAAGTACCAGGAGAGACTGAGTACAGAATGGGAAAAGATGAGAACAAAGGACGCAAGGGGAGTGGGGGAGGAATGGGATGAATTTAGGGAAGCAGTGATGGCTTGCGCAAAAGATGCTTGTGTCATCAGAAGCGTGGGAGGTGGGCAAATTAGAAAGGGTAGTGAGTGGTGGGATGAAGAAGTAAGAGTATTAGTGAAAGAGAAGAGAGAGGCTTTTGGACGATTTTTGTACGGAAATAATGCAACTGACTGGGAGATGTAGAAAAGAAAGAGGCAGGACGTCAAGAGAAAGGTGCAAGAGGTGAAAAAGAGGGCAAATGAGAGTTGGGGTGAGAGAGTATAATGAAATTTTAGGGAGAATAAAAAGATGTTTTGGAAGGAGGTAAATAAAGTGCGTAAGACGAGGGAACAAATGGGAAGTTCAGTGAAGGGGATTCATGGGGAGGTGATAACAAGCAGTGGTGATGTGAGAAGGAGATGGAGTGAGTATTTTGAAGGTTTGTTGAATGTGTTCGATGATAGAGTGGCAGATATAGGGTGTTTTGGTCGAGGTGGTGTGTAAAGTGAGAGGGTTAAGGAAAATGATTTGGTAAACAGAGAAGAGGTATTAAAAGCTTTGCGGAAGATGAAAGCCGGCAAGGCAGAGGGTTTGGATGGTATTCCAGTGTGATTTATCAAAAAAGGGGGTGACTGTATTGTTGACTGGATGGTAAGGTTATTCAATGTATGTATGACTCATGGTGAGGTGCCTGAGGATTGGCTGAATGCTTGCATAGTGCCATTGTACAAAGGCAAAGGGGATAAAAGTGAATGCTCAAATTACAGAGGTATAAGTTTGTTAAGTATTCCTGGTAAATTATATGGGAGGGTATTGATTAAGAGGGTGAAGGCATGTACAGTGCATCAGATTGGGGAGAAGCAGTGTGGTTTCAGAAGTGGTAGAGGATGTGTGGATCAGGTGTTTGCTTTGAAGAAGGTATGTGAGAAATACTTAGAAAATCAAATGGATTTGTATGTAGCATTTATGGATCTGGAGAAGGCTTATGATAGAGTTGATAGAGATGCTCTGTGGAAGGTATTAAGAATATATGGTGTGGGAGGCAAGTTGTTAGAAGCAGTGAAAAGTTATTATCGAGGATGTGAGGCATATATATGTGTAGGAAGAGAGGAAAGTGATTGGTTCTCAGTGAATGTAGGTTTGCGGCAGGGGTGTGTGATGTCTTCATGGTTGTTTAATTTGTTTATGGATGGGATTGTTAGGGAGGTGAATGCAAGAGTTTTGGAAAGAGGGGCAAGTATGAAGTCTATTAGGGATGAGAGAGCTTGGGAAGTGAGTCAGTTGTTGTTCGCTGATGATACAGCGCTGGTGGCTGATTCATGTGAGAAACTGCAGAAGCTGGTGACTGAGTTTGGTAAAGTGTGTGAAAGAAGAAAGTTAAGAGTAAATGTGAATAAGAGCAAGGTTATTAGGTACAGTAGGATTGAGGGTCAAGTCAATAGGGAGGTAAGTTTGAATGGAGAAAAACTGGAGGAAGTGAAGTGTTTTAGATGTCTGGGAGTGGATTTGGCAGCGGATGGAACCATGGAAGCGGACGTAAATCATAGGGTAGGGGAGAGGGTCTAAAATTCTAGGATCATTGAAGAATGTGTGGAAGTCGAGAACATTATCTCGGAAAGCAAAAATGGGTATGTTTGAAGGAATAGTGGTTCCAACAATGTTATATGGCTGCGAGGCGTGGGCTATAGATAGAGTTGTGCGCAGGAGGGTGGATGTGCTGGAAATGAGATGCTTGAGGACAATATGTGGTGTGAGGTGGTTTGATCGAGTAAGTAATGATAGGGTCAGAGAGATGTGTAGTAATAAAAAGAGTGTGGTTGAGAGAGCAGAGGAGGGTGTTTTGAAATGGTTTGGTCACATGGAGAGAATGAGTGAGGAAAGATTGACAAAGAGGGTAAATGCGTCGGAGGTGGAGGGAACGGGGAGAAATGGGAGACCAAATTGGAGGTGGAAAGATGGAGTGAAAAAGATTTGAGTGATCGGGGCCTGAACATGCAGGAGGGTGAAAGGCGTGCAAGGAATAGAGTGAATTGGAACGATGTGGTATACCGGGGTCGACGTGCTGTCAATGGATTGAACCAGGGCATGTGAAGCGGCTGGGGTAAACCATGGAAAGTTCTGTGGGGCCTGGATGTGGCAAGGGAGCTGTGGTTTCGGTGCATTATTACATGACAGCTAGAGACTGAGTGTTAACGAATGTGGCCTTTGCTGTCTTTTCCTAGCGCTACCTCGCACACATGAGAGGTAAGGGGGTTGTTATTTCATGTGTGGCGGGGTGGCGATGGAAATGAATAAAGGCAGACAGTATGAATTATGTACATGTGTATATATGTATTTGTCTGTGTGTGTATATATATGTATACGTTGAGATGTATAGGCATGTATACTTGCGTGTGTGGACGTGTATGTATATACATGTGTATGTGGGTGGGTTGGGCCATTCTTTCGTCTGTTTCCTTGCGCTACCTCGCTAAAGCGGGAGACAGCAACAGAGCAAAATAAATAAATAATAAATAAATATGAAGGTTTATCATCTTTTCAACAAATATCTATTAAAATTTTGTTTGGCAAAAAGTACACAACGAATCCATTGGAAATCCGATGTGCATAGAAATTGATTCTTATAATTCATTGGAAAATTTAAATAGTAAAATAGGAAAGGACTCTTACTCATGACCATGTTTTGTTTCAATACTGTTTCAGGATAAAAAAAAAAAATCAATTTTTTTCTGAAATTAACAATGCTATCAATTTTCTCCTGTCTTAACAAGTGATGGGGAGTTACATGATAATTTTTCTTATAGAAAAAAGCTACTTTTCGAGCTAATTTTTTCAAATCAGGAACAAAAAGCATTTCTATAATACTTTTGGTGAGGGGCACACAACATGGATGTAGGTGGAGGTAAGTACAAAGTGTACAGTGAATACAAAATATTGACACACGAGGGTGAGAGTGGGACCAAGTTGGCCCTGGCATCTTGAGGGGCCCCATCTCATCAGAATATGGGGAACATAATTAATGGCAACATGGGAAGAAAAAGTAAGACAACACACAGTATATTGCATGGAGTATTAAAGTCCATTCAAATGCCAAGTTCATTATACTGTACACGAAAAGTACTGACACAACAGCAAAATACAGAGATCTGACTGAGAGAAGGGCAAAATAAAGGAGTCTTAATTAAGATTTATGAGCAACAAAAAGAGACTGAGGTCTGTGAAGCTGTGCACCATGGAATACCTACAAATAAGTGACAATTAAGAGGGTTTTGCCACAATGGCAGGGCTACTACATGGCACTCACTGTACTCCTGCTTTTTTGAATAATAGATTACTTCTCTGCTGCCATCTGCATTCAGGAACACAGAGAAGATGGAATCTTTTGGGGTGCAAAGTCTTTTGATGAGATTGTACTCCCAATAATACAGCCTCACCGAAGGTCATTTTTCACTCTTAGTCTAACTTCATGCAGGCTTACTCTAGTTTTAAAGTATACAGCATTTTATAAAGTAACACTGGTGAGGCTTATAGGTATCAAGTCAAACGTGTCAATGAATGTACACATACATGAAACATTGACAAAAATCATCAAATGCTAAAAGACATCACAATCTCCCCAACAGCTGAGATTTACCAGTATCTTGATTTTGAAAAACTGTTAAGTGTGCTACTGATATGACGGCCACTTACAAACCACAGTTAATTCAAACATAAACAATGCCAAACAACAGTTTGCAGATGAAGACCAAAAGAGTGAGGTAAATATTGTCAGCCAACAGGGAAGGCATAGTGGGGTTTTCATAGGTTCTGCAGGTATCTGATAAGTGTTTCACCTAATCTAATATTCATTAACCCCATATTTTTGCTGTTATTCAAACCTTCATCACTACTGTACTTCAGATGCATCAAATCATGGTCCACAACTCATTTCATTATCTAAGCAGTATACTACCTTGACAGAAAAAGATCACTCAATAAACAGAGATGACATATTTGCAACATGCGGCAAGAGTAAGTCTTTACTGGGTTACCATTTCTTGATAAATCTTGGCTATCAAGAAAAATTAGGTGGGGTTTTCATAGGTTCTGGTGATTTCTATAAATTTTTCATCTACTTTCAATAAAGACGACATTATGGTATAAGTATATTTCAGCTACTCAATGAAACTGTCTTTGGGAAATGGCTACATACGTCATTTGCTGGTTTATACAGTTCTGTGTGATGACAGAAATACCTGAAGAAGACAATTAATCTGTTTTTTTATTCAACCTATCAGGAGGGTTATGAAGGATAGGAGAATTGTGGGATAAACTAAATAAATTGGCTATCATTTATCAATGGACTGAACCAGGGCATGTGAAGTAAACAGAGTAAATTATGGAAAGGTCTGTGGGGTCTGATAGGAATCTGAGGTTTCATTATACAGACAGCCACATAATGGGTGTGCAGATGCAGCCTTTTCTCTGTTCCTGGCACTACCTTACTGACACAAAAAATGGCAATCAAGTAAGAAAAAAATTTAATCATACACTTAAGATAACGTATTGGGTATCAATCTCCCATGTGAGTGTTCATAACGTATATATTTCCATACACTGAGAACCAATTTTCATAAAGTATCTTCCACTTCGTGATTGTCACCAACAGTTCATATATATGTAACAACAATTAATTCATCAATCATTATTATCCATGGACCGACTTCTACGAAAGTCCCTGTGTTAACTATGGCCCTTTTAAAGGCTCCCGCAGTCCTAGGCTACACTGCTTAAGTAGTAGGCAAATGTAAACTCCTCTGGGATGACTAGTTTTACAAGACTGTACTTTAAACAATACACATTGTGCACTGTGTATTACACAACCTCACGAAAGGTGACTTTCCACTTGAGGTGCAACCTCAAGCAGGAAGAGACATGTGATCACATAGTAACAATCATATGTGTAATTATGTAAAAAGTATTTCTTAAAACATTCTAAGATATAAATATATTTGAATCCCCTTTAATGCTGTCTAATTCAACTATCTAAGCATTTTTTTTGCATTCTTTGTATTGCAATGCATGTTAAATCCCATTTTCTTTAATATAGATGACATAGCACTTCTTTGCTTAGACAACTAGATTTTGTTGAACCCTTTTGATATTTAAATCTATCCATCTGCCTATATCTCTGACACCTGTTCCAGCTGAAATGCCCTCAAAGGGGTGGCAATAGCAATAGAGTCACCAAAACAAGTGAACTCCAGTGCCTCACCCTTAACAAGTCACTGGCAGAGGGCAACTCAAGTGCAGTGTTTGCTGAGGCTCCTACCTAAAGTTACAACTGACTACTTCTCTCTAATGCTCCAACCAACTACTTCTACCTTAATTTATGGGACTCTTTAAAAAAAAAAATGTGCTAAACTTTATTCCTGTCATCATTCATCTAATGCTTCTGACAGCAATACTGATCTGGTCTGACTTCATGGTAGCTCTGGCTGCCACATTAAACTCTATGATTTGTTTGCCATATTTCCTACTCCACATAATCTAAGTTCCTGATCTTGAATGAACAGTCTACTAAAACCTCATAACATGTGAAAAAGGCCATGTTATCATTAAAATCACTTGGAAAAAATAGTTTTTTGCCATGATACAGCAGTCAGAGACAACAGGAAAAGGCATATGGGATGTTTTTATCATTCACCAGTAAGAATATACTGTTTTGAAAAGCCAAATTTGCTATTTCAAAAGCTTTGCCATGTCACATCTTTTTCTTAGTGGGAAAAAATCATCAGATGATGTATGATCTCAACATCACTTAATGTTTCAGACTGGTTTAGTGTTTACTGAGACGTTGTGGTTCAGTACTGTAATAGTCAGAAGAAAAAGATGTTTAAGTCTAGATTACTACTGAATTAGACAAGGCACGGTTCAGTGTAGGAGATTATATTTCAAGACCTGTGATCTCTGAAAACTGGGTAGTAAATGATATCCAATGGAACAGAAAATAGCTCCATTTTTTGTGTCTGTGGATGGTGAAACTGACATAACCTTAGTTAGTGTAATCTGTCCTCCTTGTACTATAGAGATGACAAACTGTTGATCATCATACCATAATCTTATTCAGTACAGATATATTCAAAACTGTCAACCAAAGCTGTAATTACGTCCATCTAAAAACAAGGACTTACACTGAAAACATGAACAGGGTGTGTAAGAATGTTCATGCCAGTGTCCTCAAATATAACTAGCACAGTCATTCTCTACGGAAATACCCACATCAGTAACTGAATCCATCACATTCTCCTCCTGGATAAGGTAATAATTCATTTGTATGTTACTTTCAGTTATGACATATTGGGCAACACATGATTCATCAATTTTGTTGGCTACATATGCTTAGGTAGGGTAGGTCATGTTAGCCTATAATACGCTTCCTTATATCAGGCATCGGCTACGCCAGATTAGCGAAGGGTACACTACATTGCACAAGGGTAGGCTTGGCCTACGATAATGTAGGTTGTTGTAGGCTAAGTTCAATGTTATTCTGTGCCTATCCTAATCTTTCCTACACTAGTAAGGCTTTCCTATCCTAATCTTTCCTGTACTAGTCTTAAGTTTGTATGAGAATGACTAGGTGTTGGTAAGCCAGGTTAGGCTGGATTAAGTCAAGTCTAATTAGATTAGACTGCTTAGTTGAACCTCAAGTCTTTTGGTGCTTCAATCCTACTATTACACTTTGTTTCAAATCCCAGCCCACTCTGAGAAGAGTCAAGATTCTTGTAGTTACTGGTATAGTTGGTTGATGTGATCTCTACAGGCAAATGTGAACTCTATGCACTCTACTGAGTTTCACAATACTAATTCAATTCCTTTTCTACCACAAAAACAATGCACAACAAATCTAGACAATTACATTTTCTCTGATTTTCATACTCCTTCCTATTGACATTTACCACTGCAGAATGAATCACAGTACTCTAATTCACAGGTATAATTCTTCAGTACAGGCATGCATTTTCTAGGGTTCTTTATTATCTGCTTTCCACTATGCCTTGGTAAAAAAAAAAAAACGATTTAAGAATGTGGGATTTTCCTTTCTTACTCTTACAACAGATCTGTTATCAAATCAATTAATAGTGGTAGGATTACAAAGGAAGAGGAAAATGTGGGATTAATTAATAAATAATGGTAAATAGCAACAAATATGAGAAAACAAGAAGATAACCTGCCTAATATTATGCTTCTCGTGCCTTGTGGCATCGATCATAAGTGAAATTTGATTATCAAAACTTCTCACCAAAATAGTTTTAAGTAAACAGTGAGCTTAGATGTCTGTAGAGATATAAGAATCTGAACCTGTCTGGGATAGATCTCATAGGAATTAATTTGATCTTTAATCTACGTAGGCATCTGAAGTCAACAAATTTGCAAAACACAATCAGTAAGATTCAAATGTTGTAACGTATGGCAGCATTCAGTGAAATGAATAAGTAAAGAAAATTACACCTTTCTGGACATCACAGCTTGAATCAGTTTGTATATTGACGCAGAAATCTAATAAAACTTTATAAATTCCTTGCAAGTGTCAGGTGAATGTTTTTTTCAGCTGTCCACAGGATGATCACATTTCTAATGTGCTCACATATAGCGCAAAAACATTATACAGTGAAATCCGAGCGTCATTGTGTCCCAGTTATTCGTTTACTATTTGCTTGAACTGGAAGCTGTTACTATTGCATTCTCAACACTCATCTATTTTCTTACTTGTATTTTTACCCTACAATTTCCCTTTACTACAAATCCTTGCCCACTTTACGAGAACTTTAAATTGACGGTGTTGGAGGTGCTAAACGTAATATCCTATTTTCTAAATAAACTTTATACATTGTACAGAATCCAATAGTACCAATTTCGTTAAGTTCTATTATCTACAAAACGTGAGTCCGCACTGTAAAACTGTACTTAATGCAATACCGGAATAGATCTACTGAAATTCTTTAACGATCCTCTAAATTGCATCATGTATCCATGATATAAAATATCACTGCTACTACTGGCCTTTCCCATTAGGTACATCATCATCGTTATTAATGCCAGTCAATATCTACCCTTAACACACTTCACCCAAGTTCACGTACTATTCTCATAGTGCAGACACTGACTCTCCTCTCTCCCAAGCAGCACGCATCCCTGCTCGTCTGACTACGTGGTGACCACGTAGTCGACAAAAGAGGGATTCTGGCAGCTGGGATCTTCAGTCCAGCCGTCGTCATCTCAGCAGGAGATTACGTCGCCAATGGATTACTAGCATGAGGATCAACCACAGTGCAAGTTACAGTGAACTGTGTCAATAACAACCAGTATTGTGTACCGACTGACAATGAGTCTATTGAGAGACTCGAACGTAGAAACATAAGTGCGGATTGTAACAGTGACCAGTATAGTGTTTAGACTGCGAGTGTGGACTGCAGCAGTGATCGAGTGCAGTGAAGTGACAGTGTAAGTGTTCGTGACTAATTCTTGTGGAGACTAGAACCCACGGCCCCAGCTGGTCTGGCGCATCACCCGACTGGCCGGCATGGAAAGTTCACGCTCCCCAAACCGGGACCCCCGCCTGCGACGTCAGGCGTATAGAGGGAACCGGGACCCCCGCCTGCGACGTCAGGAGTATAGAGGGAACCGGGATCTCCGCAACGAGACTCCGCGGGCGAGCGCCGGCGCTCCCTCTGTGAACGCGGCTGATGCCGTAGTAATCGACTCGGTCTTCAACCACCCCACTGTCCCCGACACTGCCGACCAACAGGGGTGGATCCCTGTTGTGAACGAGAAATGAAACGCCGCCATAACTCCTCGGGAAACAACGTTTCCCAAGAAGCCACAAGTGCCCCGACCGCCACAACGACGACCAACTCCACCGCCTCCACGAGCTCAACTCCGGCACTTCACAAGTTCCGGATTGCGACTACAGAAGCAACAACGGCCTGTGGGACCATTTTCAGCTTGGAGAAAAAGCTGCCAAATGCCAGGTTCTCTGTCAGGCCCAACCTCAAGGGAAAGATGATTCTCCACCCAAAAGACACCTCCTCAGCCATCGCCCTGGATGTCCTTCTAAAGGACTCAACCGCTGCCACCAAATTGGACCCGGCCGTGAAGGAAACGAAATCGATGGTTCTCAACTAACCCAGAGAATTGCCCCTGGATCCCCTAGAAAACCACCCCAAGGTTCTGAAAGCGGAGCGCTACACTCCGCTCACAGACAAGACCGTCCAGACTCGGCAGGTTATAATAACCCATTATGGCCCAACACCGAGCCACATCGATTTGAAAGTCTGGGGCAGATACGAGGTGCGGCCTTACGTTCCAGAACCCCAGAGATGATACCGCAGCCAGAGGTTCGGGCACCACCAGTCAAGGTGCTCAAACAAGGACGTATGCGCCATATGTGCAATGAGGCACAACACGGTACTGTGCCTCACCAAGCTGAAACAGGACGAAAAGGTATCGCCCAAATGCGCCAACTACCAGGGGAAACACCATACGTGGAACCCGGGCTGCCCCGAGCGAACCAAGAGGGTGCACGCCACCAAGACTGCGCCCCCTCCACTCACCAGACGGACCGCCATCGCACGTCAGCGGGAGACTCGACCTTACCTTCCTCTCCCGCTTCTTGAAAGACTCAGCCCGCTGGCAGCTGCACCCTTCACTCACCAGCGACCATTTTGCCACGCTGACCACTCTATCTGTCAACAAGCTCCCTCCGCCTCCACCACCGAGGTGGAGGTATAACACCGATAAAGCCAACTTGGAGCTTTTCAGAAACACGATTCAAGCCTGGCAAGAGGAGCAACAACATCAGGTGGGCATCACTTTCACGGACGTAAATCGCCTTCATGAGGAACTAGCCCGAGCCCTTCAGGAGGCTGCAGATCTAGCCAGCCCCAAGACCAAGCCCTCAGCCAGACGACACCGAGACTATTAGTACTATTGCAGCAGAGTGAAGGAGCTCAACAACAGGGTCAACATGGCTAGAAAGAACTATAGAAAACACCCCACCGATGCAAATAGACACCTCCTACAGGACACAATCCGGCACACCAGAGAAGAGACCAGAAGCATCAGGAGAGCAAACTGGCTCAAATGGTGCTCCGAGCTGAACGCGAACACCTTCCTCGGCAGGATGTGGGCCCAGATCAAGAGAGCATCTGGCACGACAGTACCGCCTCCACCGGCCCACCCCAGTCCCAGAGAGAGGGCAGAGAGGCTCGCGGGTCTCTTCTCCGAGCGAGCAGCCACAAACAACCTACCCACACAGGCGGAAGATACACAGAAAAGACTTAAACAGGGGAGGACTGCACGCATAAGGGAGGCAAGCAGCAGGCAAGACACAACGGACAGGGCCTTCACTAAACAAGAATTGGAAAAGGCGATGAAACGGAGCAGGGACACGGCACCAGGGGCCGACAGAAAAACTTATTCCATGCTGCGCCACTCTGGAGAAGCTGGATACGAGGTACTGCTGCAGGTCATCAACGCCTCGTGGACAGCACAGAAACTTCCGATGGCACAGAAAAAGGCAGACATCCAGCCCATTCCTAAGCCCGGAGAACCAGAGAAACCACGACCCATCTCCTTTCTCAGTTGGATCGCCAAGACGGCTAAGAGGATGGTTCTCAACAGGCTCCAGTGGAAAGGCGGCTCCATGCAAACCCCACATCGCCTACACAGAGAACACCAGGACAGCTACCTACATTGCGGAGATACTAAGCATTATTGACAGCAAACCGGCTTTAGTCGTCTTCCTGGGTTTAGAAAAAGCCTTCGAGCTCGCCAGTCTGCTTGCGATACTAGAGACTCTAACTGAGAAGGGAGTCCAGGGCAGGATCATCGGGTGGATCCAGGACTACCTGATGCATCGCCAGGAAGCAGTACGATTCCAAGGAGTCGCCTCGTTTTATAAACCTCTCGAGAATGGCACCCTATAAGGAGGCATCCTCAGCCCAACACTCTTCAACATCCTAATGGAGAACCTTGCGAAGCTCCCATTCAGGCCTACAGTTAAGCTCCGCTGCTACGCTGATGATCTCCAGCTGATAGTGCGAGGGCGCAGGAGAGTCACTAACGCCCAATACGCGCTTAAGCTGATTGAAAATGAGTGCAACAGGCTGGGGCTCAAGATAAACCCAAACAAGACAAGGGCGATGGCCCTCTGTTCCACGAGACCAGACAGGATGTTCTCCCTTCAAGGAACGCCGGTAACCTGGGCCAACCGACACCCACCAGTGTCTTGGAGTGAGGTTTGACCAAACACTCAGCTTCAGGACGCAGCTTCAGTATCTCCGACAGAAAACGAGAAAGAGAGAAAACCTAAGGGTGCGTCCACACGGTCGAACAATGTCCGTCGGACAAACAGTGTTACCAGTTGATAATGGAAAGCGGAGAGGCTTACTGATGACGTCAAAAGCGAGCCCCTGGAGGTGTACTGGACACTATCCATGTTCGTAGTATCGGAACTTCGGACACCGTCTGGTAGGACAGAGGCGTGGAAGTATACGATACTGCCAGGCACACGATGAACAGAGTTACTTGGTTATCGGATTTTCTGAGTCTGTTAGTTGATTAGTTCTCACCTGCCCTGTCAACTTGGCTAGCCGTACGTCTGTCATGGAGAAAAGCTGCCAGTGGGATAGAAGAGAGACCCTGTTGTTAATCGAACTATACCGGCAGAACCCATGCTTATGGAACGTCAGGGCAGAAGTTTACAAAGACAGAAACAAACGCGTAGCGGCAATTAGTAAAGTAACAGCAGAACTTCAGAAAAGTGGATTATCTGTTATTGCTTCTGATGTGAAGAAGGAAATAGAATCCCTCGTAGTCGTAGTAGGAGAGAGCTACGCAAATAGAAGAAATCAAAGAAGTCAGGGGTTGGTGCTGACGACATTTATACCAACACATTATGGTGTTTCGATGACCTCTGCTTCCTCATCGATGGCGACAGCATGAAAGAATCTGTTTCAAGTATGGATAATCAAGTGTCTCGTATGCCTGAAGAAGTGTTTGATCATGAGGTAAGAACGTAATTGTCGTGTGTCTGTCTGTCTGTCTGTCTCTGTATGAGAACATGAAAAACCAAGCCATGAACATATTTTTTATCATTGCCACAACCCACAATTACAATTTCGCTAACAACACAGAATGTAAAGTATGATCAGTATCCAACAACATCAGTAATTTCTAGGAAGAGTGTATACATGATACGTTAATAATATCATTCTCATTTCACTGATGAGTTATTGCTCTGGATGTGTCTCTATTTTGCCAGATCACAGCAGCTTCCTCATTGATGAGTTATTGTTCTGGATTAGCCAGATATGTCTCTACATTGCCAGATTACAGCAGCTTCCTCATTGAAATATTGCATGTATAGATGGCCGTCGATGGTGGAGTTCTGTTCTTGACTCTCTAGTGGTAGCATGAGATTGTAAGTGCCAGGGATTTGTTCACGATTTACTACATTGCCATCCGTACACAAATTCGGGGTGATAGGGCCTCTGTGAAGGTAATTATGTAGTGCAGTGCAGGCAAGAACTATTTGCTCTACCTTTTTTGGTTCAAGGTAAATGGCTTTTTTAAACACTTGATATCTATTAGCAAGTATTCCGAAGGTCGAGCTCTTGACTGTCGGTAGGAAAATAAACGCTGCCCGAGGTTTTCATTTTGATAAAGGAAAGGTTTAACGATATGGCGCTTCAGCGGAAATGCATCATCCGCCACAATCACATATGGTAATATCTTTGAGCTATTAGGAAGTACGTCATCATCTGGCATACACGCAGATCCATTCTCAATATACTGACAGAGAGAACAGTTATCCCACACTCCACCGTCTGATACTTCCATTAGTGCCCACGTCACCGTATATGAAGTTTGAATTTGCATCGGAGACGGCCATTAACACGATGCTGGGGGAACCTTTATAATTGTAGTAGAAGGAACCGCTACCAGGTGTGGCCTTTACAGGATATGCTTCCCGTCAACGGCTCCGATGCAGTTAGGAAAGTTCTATTTCTTGGAAAACCCTTCTGCTACACGCTTCCACTCCTCTGCGGTTTTGGGTGTCTATTAATACATTAAAAGACTGTTATTAATGTTGAGCAATTCCTGATATATAAGCTACTCATACCCATTCCCAGATGAATATGTATACAAATAAGTCCTCTCTCTCTCTCTCTCTCTCTCTCTCTCTCTCTCTCTCTCTCTCTCTCTCTCTATGTATATATATATATATATATATATATATATATATATATATATATATATATATATATATATTTCTTTTTCTTTCAAACTGTTCGCCATTTCCCGCATTAGCGAGGTAGCGTTAAGAACAGAGGACTGGGCCTTTGAGGGAATACCCTCACCTGGCCCAATTCTCTGTTCCTTCTTTTGGAAAAAAAAAAAAAAAAAAAAAAAAAAACGAGAGGGGAGGATTTCCAGCCCCCCGCTCCCTCCCCTTTTAGTCGCCTTTTACGACACGCAGGGAATACGTGGGAAGTATTCTTTGTCCCCTATCCCCAGGGATGATATATATATATATATATATATATATATATATATATATATATATATATATATATATATATATATATATATATATATATATATATATATATATATATATACATATATATAATTATCATATTAAGAGTTTTACAGTACACCCTTTACTTTTCATACTCCCACGCATGTGACAGGAAATCGCTTGTTAAGCAATAATACAACTAATGTCATTTATTTCTTTTCAGATTTTCAATGATTCTATACTTCTACAATCTGAAGATTGTTCTCCATCCCTTACAACACCGACGCCTGGCACACCTGTTCCAAGTACATCTCGATCTGCAACGCCTGAGCCCTCACGCATTCAGCCTCAAACGACTCGAGGGGGGAAAAGATCTTTAGTCACTGCCGAGAGGCAAGAGGTGCTTCAAGAAGCGCTTCATCAACTGAGACAATTATCTCGATCGGAGAAGGAGGATAGCGATGATGAAAGTGTTTTTGGTGATGTTATTACCAATGATTACGAAAGATGAATGAAGAAAATAAAATCCATGAACAGAAGCTAACTTCTGAGGTGCTTTTTCTATGAAAATTAGGTAAGCTTCCTATTCATCGAAGGTTGTTGGAAAATTATTCCTATTTTCAATATGACGATATGTTCGTGTGTTGAATAATTATTCCTATTGTTAATATGATGATATGGTACGAACATAATTACATGTGTCTGTGTATTCAAAATCACATGCAAATATACTTCCTGAATCATTTGAATTAAAGCTTAGCAAGAAACAACAGTCGTAGTTTGTCTATATCCCATATTTAGAAACAATATTCATCAACAACTTTACATATGTGTAAAGATTATCTCGTTTTATCTGCCGGGTCGGCCCTCAAGTTGAGTGATGTTAGAGCGCCAAACTCCAAGCAAAACTAGTGTTTTTCAGATACAGTTGACAGAAACTATAATGTTTATTATTAATCTCATGTCTATGTGCTCAATAGTAGGCCTGTCCTTCACATTATGCATGTCATTTTTATTACCTGCCTTTACTCTGTCACAAAGAACCATTGCTTACCTTTAAGTATGGATCCTTAAGCACATCATAGATGGTTTGGCACGTATCAGGAATAATTGTAGACAGACTCTGTTTAGATGTTCTTGATCTGTATTGAAAGGAAGTGTAGGAGCACCCGGTGGAAAGGTAAATCAACGTTGCCTCTAGACTTGCTTCTGGTGAAATGCTCTCTCTCATACAGGTGTCCTGCTTCGTTATAAAAGGTTTTACCTTCTCCAATAAGTCGTAGAAGCTGTTTGGGTCCATCCGCATATAGTTTGTGAAGTCGGATTCATAACCAATTCGCAGTTCATGTAAAATGGTTGCATGGCTTCCTCTTTCGCTTCGTTTTTGTAACCAGTCCGTGCACCATTCCCTTCTTGTCACCTCCTTGTCCTCACATAGTGTAGCATGCTGCACTTGGTTTTGGTTTTGTTTTTTATCTTCTTGTGCACCATGGTAGCGATGTACCGCACTAGACGCTGGCAAAAACCACCTGTCGCCCAAGTCCACACCAACACTGACTTGAATACCTGTGTGTTGTCAGCGGACATCAGCTTCGAACATTGTCTGCCGGTCTTTGCCTGAACAGAGTAGAAACAGTGGTATACAGCTTCATACGGTACCACTGTTTGTTGCCATATCAACTTCCCTCGTTTCGACGCTTATGACGCCATCCTGCTTCGCCTTATGATATGGTAACAGTGTTTGTCCGACAGACACTGTTCGACCGTGGGGACGTACCCTAATGAGGTCGCTGACTAGCCCAGCCGCTGGGGCAAACATGGAGATGCTCAGGACCTGCTACACCGCCGCCATCAGATCGCTGGTAGACCATTGTGCTCCAGCACTCATTGGCCTGAGGGATGACCAGGTGACGAACATGGTGGTCATCCAAAATATGCTCTCAGGACCATGCTGGAAGCTCCCATGTGGACTAGGATCTGTAACCTGCAGATATAGACTGAACTGCCACCCCTCGCAGCAAGAGTCAAACAAATGACAGTGGCGACCCTAACCAAGATCTGCTAGTCAAGCAAGCCCTCCAACACGAGTCAAAATCCGGGCCGACCTTCAACGAGACCAAAGACGCGAGGAACCTCCTGGTCGCACGCGGCGGCCAATATCATCCACACATACCGAATGGAGACATCCTTACTGCAGACGGAAGACGCACTACATCATCGATATAGTTTACCACCTCCATGGGACCCTCCACCAGCCACCTTCGCAGTCACAGCATCAGGAGACAGAAAGTCTAACCTCCAGCAGGAAGACATTAGAAGACTGAGTCTGAGAGCCATGGCCACTGAGACGCCTGCTGGAGCTGTGGCATACTTCACAGACGGATCAGTGGACCAGACACATGAGGGAAGGTCGAGAGCGGCCTTCCACACACAAGGTCATACTCGCCTCTGGAGGCTGTCAAATGGCTGCTCCACGCTACAAACGGAGATAACAGCCGTCTCCAAAGCCCTCACACTCGAAGCCCGTGATAACACACGCAGACTCCAAGTCATCAGTGCAAGAGCTGCCGACCAAAGGACAACATCAAGCTTGTCACCTCGATCCTCGCTCAACTCCAAGAGCTGCAGTGACAGGGATGTTCCGTCACCATACACTGGATCCCAGTCACGTAGGGATCGACGGAAACGAGACAGAAGACGCGGCAGCTAAAGCAGCTACACGCTTCAATAACATCCAGTTGCACGTTCCAGTGAGCCTGCAACAGATGAAGCACCAGTTACAAAAAGCAGCAAGGCTCCGGATCATAAAGAATCTCCTGGACGCTTACACTGCCGGATCATGTCAGTCAAGTGGTACATGGTGGCCACGTCATTGGAGCCACCATATAACGACAGAGACATGAGCAGGAATACCCTAGTCAATTTACACCGTCTACGACTGGGGTAATAATGCGGCTGGCAAAGACCTGACGGTGTCATCAAGGACTGCGTTTACTGCCACGAGCCGTCAACGCGCCCACTGGAACACTACATGCTGGACTGTCAAGTAACACAAAGTCTCCGCGAAAGTGTTCCTGATTTCAGTGAGGAAGACCACGTACTACCAGCGGCCTCACTACTTCAGAGGATTCAAAGAAACCATATGGGACACCTACTACAGACCATAAGGGAATTCCCACCTCCCAGGTGAGAATAAATCAAGGCTAGAAACCAGGGAACGGGCCGCCAACACACAAAGGCCCGTGTCGGACCACCAGGTCCGACGATCTTTACAACAACAACAACAACAACACGCTTCACACTACTTCATAACAGACTAAGTGGCTTACTGTGACACACCTCACCTTTGGCTAATTATAACACCCAAATAAGACTTCTCTACAGTTCAACAATCCAAGTGGAATGTGAATCAACTGTGAGCATAATTCGTCTTAATATTCTCTTTTTCACATATGAACATTTTAAATGACGACCATGATACATAGTAGTGTAGGTCACTGTTGTCACGCCAGCGAACCACACAGACCAGCGACCAACTCTGGCAGCGACCAAACCTCCTGCAGCGTGTGTGTGTTGTTGGGTTTTACGCTCATCGACCTATGAGGAAGGTCATTAGGCCTGCAACCCTATTTAATGTATGACTGAAGTCATCATTCGTATCTACCTATTCTAAAAGAAAGTGTAATTCTGGAATTTCAAAAATAAAGATAAATAATGAAAATGAATAATAGAAAGAAGAGATTTGTGGGTACTGTGCGGACGTAGCGGTAAATATCACCTAGACGGCGCAACATCCACGGTTACATCTTACCCAAGAATGCGAGAAGATAGGACAGACTAGGGATAAGCTTCCACCACGACATGCACACAGAATAGATAGTTTAATCGGAGGTCCGCCGACTCAACCCAATGGAGCAACCGGCCAAACTAATATTAAGATTAAAATTCTTTGTGAATTTGATAATAGAAGATTCAATGATATTTCTCTTGGTAAAAGAGTTAGAGATAATAACTGAGATGGCGTTACTCGAGTCAATACAATGATCATAGTTTTTAATATGATTAAACAAGGCATTTGATTCTTGTCCCGTTCTTATACTATATTTATGTTGCTTAAGTCTAACAGAAAGATCCTTACCAGTCTGACCAACATAAAATTTATCACAGTTTCCACAAGGCACTTTATAGATGCAACCAAAAGAATTTTCTGGTGAATTCCTGATTAAGATACTCTTTATAGTATTATTGTTGCTAAAGGCAACATTTACATTAAAGGATTTAAGCAACATGGGAAGCAAAGTGAAATTATTATCAAAAGGGAGAACTAAAAGATTCTTTGTGTCAATGGAAGGTTTTGGCTCAACTCTATAAAATGATTTTTTTGCTAACTTAAGGGATTTATCATTGAAAGATCTAGGGTACTTTAACTTAGATCCAATAGAATATATCTCCTCAAACTCATCATCAATAAACTCTGGACTGCAAATACGTAATGCCCTAAGGAACATAGATTGAAATGATGATAATTTAACACTGTCATGTTGAGATGAGTAATAATGGATATATGAGCATACATTGGTGGGTTTTCTGTACATGCTAAACTTAAACTTGTTTCCTTGTCTATGGATCATGGAATCTAAAAATGGTAACATACCATTATTTTCATTTTCTACAGTAAATTTGATGGAAGGTATTGAATTGTTAAGTAAGGGGAGAAATATTTGTAAATTTTCATTTGTTGGCCAAACACAAAGAACATCGTCTACATACCTGAACCAAATTGCATTAGAAGGTAAGATATCCTTTAGTAATTTTGTTTCAAAAAATTCCATATAAAGATTCCTTAGTACAGGTGAAAGAGGGTTACCCATTGCCATACCAAATTTTTGAGCATAATAATCTCAATTAAATTGAAATACACAGTCTTTTATACACAATTTTATCAGTTCAATGAAATTAGACTTTGAAACAGGTAAATGAATTTCATCCAAGACATCAAATAGATATTCTAAAAGGTCATCAACTAGAACTTTAGTGAAAAGTGAGGAAACATCAAAGCTAACTAGTTTGAAATCAAAACTACCATTGATATTGTTTAGCTTGTTGACTAAATCTACATTGCTCATGATATTAGAATTTGATACCTTACCCACTAAACGCTCGTTGTATGTTTCGGACAATCACATGTTTACCAAATGGCGTCAAGCTTCGTCTCTTCGATGCATATCAACTGGCTGTAGTATTTCTCTCTTGTGTCTCCCCTGATGATGTGATTATTACACGAAAGTGCAATTGGGAACTTTTCCTGTTTCATTTTCCCCGTGGACTCATAGGAATATCTTGATCACGCGCAAAATTGTGCTCCTTTCCAACATGGAATCCACACGGCTTTTCTATCACTTCTCTACAAGCTGTCCTGGACTTTCTCCTTTCGTTACTGCTTTCTCCAAATCGTTAATCAAGGCTCACTAACTGAAGTTACGATTTGAATTCCTTAGGAAATGCCTTGATGAACAAGTGATGCCAAGATCTTTCCTACCTCAACGTTTGTTGCAGCTGTCTGGTCGACCATTTGACCAATTTCAAAATATCATTTCAAAGAAAAACATTGAATTAAAGAAACTTGAAATGGAGGAGGCTTTTCGCATTTCAAGAGAGAAGAAACGTGCCTTTCAAATGGCAATACCGACACACTGGATGAACCGGATGTTGGACTATTGCTATGATGAATTAAGGAAAGAACGCAATAGGCTACAAGTGTCACTAAATCGTAAGTTGGACTATCCTATTGAAAACAGCGACTGGACCAAGAACACAAACCCATCTTTTGTGGTAAACCTGTTTACTAAACAACTAGATAAAGATTCCTTGTGTGCATTAGGCTATGGTTTAAGATTTGTGTGCTCTAACAGAGAAGCCAGCTGTGTAGATGTCACAAAGTCTTTTTGTAATTTAGAAAAATACAGTAATTTAAGTAATGATGGTACTGATATCTGTAAGGGTTTAGTGTATGCCAGTTTGTCAAAACCAGTGGGAGCTACTTCCTCTAAAAGATTCATAAGAGCTATTAACACCTTAAAAAAAGACAAGGATATACATATTACTAAAGTAGATAAGGATAGCACTGTTGTCACTTTAGAGAAAAGTAGTGAGTTCAGTAGGCTCCATCACATATAATTTGTCAAAATGATTAGTTTCTTTATTAAGCCCTTTAGTGGGTAAGGTATCAAATTCTAATATCATGAACAATGTAGATTTAGTCAACAAACTAAATAATATCAATGAAAATTTTGATTTCAAACTAGTTAGCTTTGATGTTTCCTCACTGTTCACTAAAGTTCTAGTTGATGACCTTTTAAAATATTTATTTGATGTCTTGGATGATATTCATTTACCTGTTTCAAAGTCTAATTTCATTGAACTGATAAAATTGTTTATAAAAGAATGTGTATTTCAATCTAATGGAGATTATTATGCTCAAAAAATTGGTATGGCACTGGGTAACCCTCTTTCACCTGTACTAAATAATCTTTAAAAGAATTTTTTGAAACAAAATTACTAAAGGATATCTTACCATCTAATGCAATTTGGTTTAGGTATGTAGATGATGTTCTTTGTGTTTGGCCAACAAATGAAAATTTACAAATATTTCTCCCCTTACTTAACAATTTAGTACCTTCCATCAAATTTACTGTAGAAAATGAAAATAATGGTATGTTACCATTTTTAGATTGCATGATCCATAGACAAGGAAACAAGTTTAAGTTTAGCATATACAGAAAACCCAACAATGTATGCTCATATATCCATTATTACTCATCTCAACATGACAGTGTTAAAGTATCATCATTTCAATCTATGTTCCTTAGGGCATTACGTATTTGCAGTCCAGAGTTTATTGATGATGAGTTTGAAAAGATATATTCTATTGGATCTAAGTTAGAGTACCCTACATCTTTCATTGATAAATCCCTTAAATTAGCAAAGAAATCATTTTATAGAGTTGAGCCAAAACCTCCCATTGACACCAAGAATCTTTTAGTTATCCCTTTTAATAATAATTTCACTTTGTTTCCCATGTTGCTTAAATCCTTTAATGTAAATGTTGCCTTTACCAACAATAATACTATAAAGAATATCTTAATCAGAAATTCACCAGAAAATTCTCTTGGTTGCATTTACAAAGTGCCTTGTGGAAACTGTGATAAATTTTATGTTGGTCAGACTGGTAAGGATCTTTCTGTTAGACTTAAGCAACATAAATATAGTATAAGAACGGGACAAGCGTCAAATGCCTTATTTAATCATGTTAAAAACTATGATCATTGTATTGAGTGGAGTAACGCCATCTCAGTTATTAACTCTAACTCTATTACCAAGAGAAATATCATTGAATCTTCTATTATTAAATACACAAAGAATTATAATCTTAATATTAGTGATGGTCTATACAAATTAGATAACTTTATTGTTGACAAGATTTGTAAAATGATAAGTTTATGAACGCTCGTTGTATGTTTTGGACAATCACATGTTTACCAAATGGCGTCCTAGCTTCGTCTCTTCGATGTATATCAACTGACTGTTATATTTCTCTCTTGTGTCTCCCCTGTTGATGTGTTTATTACACGAAAGTGCACTTGGGAACTTTTCCTGTTTCATTTTCCCCGTGGACTCATAGGAATATCTTGATCACGCGCAAAATTGTGATCCTTTCCAACATGGGTTCCACACGGCTCTTCTATTACTTCTCTACAAGCTGTCCTGGACTTTCTCCTTTCGTTACTGCTTTCTCCAAATCGCTAATCAAGGCTTACCAGCTGAAGTTACGATTTGAATTCCTTAGAAAATGCCTTGATGAACAAGTGATGCCAAGATCTGTCCTACCTCAACGTTTGTTGCAGCTGTCTGGTCGACCATTTGACCAATTTCAAAATATTATTTTAAAGAAAAACATTGAATTAAAGAAACTTGAAATGGAGGAGGCTTTTCGCATTTCAAGAGAGAAGAAACGTGCCTTTCAAATTGCAATACCGACACACTGGAAGAACCGGATGTAGGACTATTGCTATGATGAATTAAGAAAGAACGCAATAGGCTACAAGTGTCACTAAATCGTAAGTTGGACCATTGTATTGAAAACAGCGACTGGACCAAGAACACAAACCCATCTTTTGTGGTAAACCTGTCTAATAAACAACTAGATAAAGATTCCTTGTGTGCATTAGGCTATGGTTTAAGCTTTATGTGCTCTAACAGAAAAGGCAGCTGTGTTGATGTCACAAAGTCTTTTTTGTAATTTAGAAAAATACAGTAATTTAAGTAATGATGATATTGATATCTGTAAGGGTTTAGTGTATGCCAGTTTGTCAAAACCAGTGGAAGCTAACTGCCCTAAAAGATTCATAAGAGCTATTAACACCTTAAAAAAAGACAAGGATATACATATTACTAAAGCAGATACGGCTAACACTGTTGTGATTTTAGACAAAAGTAACTATTTATCAAAAATGAATGATCTAAATGATAACACAACATATTCTAAACTTAGTAAAAATCCCTTAGAAGCAGTTAATTCTCACTTCAATAAAGAAATCAAGTTGTTGTTGAAAGGTAACATTTCTCTTATCAAAAGTTTGTCATCTTTGTCCCCTTCACTGCCATATATGTATGGACTTCTCAAAACACATAAACAGAATTTTCCAGCAAGACCTATAGTGAGTTCAGTAGGCTCCATCACATATAAATTGTCAAAATGGTTAGTTTCTTTACTAAGCCCTTTAGTGGGTAAGGTATCAATTCTAATATCATGAACAATGTAGATTTAGTCAACAAGCTAAATAATATCAATGTTAATTTTGATTTCAAACTAGTTAACTTTGATGTTTCCTCACTTTTCACTAAAGTTCCAGTTGATGACCTTTTAAAATATTTATTTGATGTCTTGGATGATATTCATTTACCTGTTTCAAAGTCTAATTTCATTGAACTGATAAAATTGTTTATAAAAGAAAGTGTATTTCAATTTAATGGAGATTATTATGCTCAAAAATTTGGTATGGCATTGGGTAACCCTCTTTCACCTGTACTAAATAATCTTTATATGGAATTTTTTGAAACAAAATTACTAAAGGATATCTTACCATCTAATGCAATTTGGTTTAGGTATGTAGATGATGTTCTTTGTGTTTGGCCAACAAATGAAAATTTACAAATATTTCTCCCCTTACTTAACAATTTAGTCCCTTCCATCAAATTTACTGTAGAAAAAGAAAATAATGGTATGTTACCATTTTTAGATTGCATGATCCATAGACAAGGAAACAAGTTTAAGTTTAGCATATACAGAAAACCCAACAATGTATGCTCATATATCCATTATTACTCATCTCAACATGACAGTGTTAAATTATCATCATTTCAATCTATGTTCCTTAGGGCATTACGTATTTGCAGTCCAGAGTTTATTGATGATGAGTTTGAGAAGATATATTCAATTGGATCTAAGTTAAAGTACCCTACATCTTTCATTGATAAATCCCTTAAGTTAGCAAAGAAATCATTTCATAGAATTGAGCCAAAACCTCCCATTGACACCAAGAATCTTTTAGTTATCCCTTTTAATAATAATTTCACTTTGTTTCCCATGTTGCTTAAATCCTTTAATGTAAATGTTGCCTTTAGCAACAATAATACTATAAAGAATATCTTAATCAGGAATTCACCAGAAAATTCTCTTGGTTGCATCTATAAAGTGCCTTGTGGAAACTGTGATAAATTTTATGTTGGTCAGACTGGTAAGGATCTTTCTGTTAGACTTAAGCAACATAAATATAGTATAAGAACGGGACAAGCGTCAAATGCCTTATTTAATCATGTTAAAAACTATGATCATTGTATTGACTGGAGTAACGCCATCTCAGTTATTAACTCTAACTCTATTACCAAGAGAAATATCATTGAATCTTCTATCATTAAATACACAAAGAATTATAATCTTAATATTAGTGATGGTCTACACAAATTAGATAACTTTATTGTTGACAAGATTTGTAAAATGATAAGTTTATGAACGCTCGTTGTATGTTTTGGACAATCACATGTTTACCAAATGGCGTCCTAGCTTCGTCTCTTCGATGTATATCAACTGACTGTTATATTTCTCTCTTGTGTCTCCCCTGATGATGTGATTATTACACGAAAGTGCACTTGGGAACTTTTCCTGTTTCATTTTCCCCGTGGACTCATAGGAATATCTTGATCACGCGCAAAATTGTGATCCTTTCCAACATGGGTTCCACACGGCTCTTCTATTACTTCTCTACAAGCTGTCCTGGACTTTCTCCTTTCGTTACTGCTTTCTCCAAATCGCTAATCAAGGCTTACCAACTGAAGTTACGATTTGAATTCCTTAGAAAATGCCTTGATGAACAAGTGATGCCAAGATCTGTCCTACCTCAACGTTTGTTGCAGCTGTCTGGTCGACCATTTGACCAATTTCAAAATATTATTTTAAAGAAAAACATTGAATTAAAGAAACTTGAAATGGAGGAGGCTTTTCGCATTTCAAGAGAGAAGAAACGTGCCTTTCAAATTGCAATACCGACACACTGGAAGAACCGGATGTAGGACTATTGCTATGATGAATTAAGGAAAGAACGCAATAGGCTACAAGTGTCACTAAATCGTAAGTTGGACCATTGTATTGAAAACAGCGACTGGACCAAGAACACAAACCCATCTTTTGTGGTAAACCTGTCTAATAAACAACTAGATAAAGATTCCTTGTGTGCATTAGGCTATGGTTTAAGCTTTATGTGCTCTAACAGAAAAGGCAGCTGTGTTGATGTCACAAAGTCTTTTTTGTAATTTAGAAAAATACAGTAATTTAACTAATGATGATATTGATATCTGTAAGGGTTTAGTGTATGCCAGTTTGTCAAAACCAGTGGAAGCTAACTGCCCTAAAAGATTCATAAGAGCTATTAACACCTTAAAAAAAGACAAGGATATACATATTACTAAAGCAGATACGGCTAACACTGTTGTGATTTTAGACAAAAGTAACTATTTATCTAAAATGAATGATCTAAATGATAACACAACATATTCTAAACTTAGTAAAAATCCCTTAGAAGCAGTTAATTCTCACTTCAATAAAGAAATCAAGTTGTTGTTGAAAGGTAACATTTCTCTTATCAAAAGTTTGTCATCTTTGTCCCCTTCATTGCCATATATGTATGGACTTCTCAAAACACATAAACAGAATTTTCCAGCAAGACCTATAGTGAGTTCAGTAGGCTCCATCACATATAAATTGTCAAAATGGTTAGTTTCTTTACTAAGCCCTTTAGTGGGTAAGGTATCAAATTCTAATATCATGAACAATGTAGATTTAGTCAACAAGCTAAATAATATCAATGTTAATTTTGATTTCAAACTAGTTAACTTTGATGTTTCCTCACTTTTCACTAAAGTTCCAGTTGATGACCTTTTAAAATATTTATTTGATGTCTTGGATGATATTCATTTACCTGTTTCAAAGTCTAATTTCATTGAACTGATAAAATTGTTTATAAAAGAAAGTGTATTTCAATTTAATGGAGATTATTATGCTCAAAAATTTGGTATGGCATTGGGTAACCCTCTTTCACCTGTACTAAATAATCTTTATATGGAATTTTTTGAAACAAAATTACTAAAGGATATCTTACCATCTAATGCAATTTGGTTAGGTATGTAGATGATGTTCTTTGTGTTTGGCCAACAAATGAAAATTTACAAATATTTCTCCCCTTACTTAACAATTTAGTCCCTTCCATCAAATTTACTGTAGAAAAAGAAAATAATGGTATGTTACCATTTTTAGATTGCATGATCCATAGACAAGGAAACAAGTTTAAGTTTAGCATATACAGAAAACCCAACAATGTATGCTCATATATCCATTATTACTCATCTCAACATGACAGTGTTAAATTATCATCATTTCAATCTATGTTCCTTAGGGCATTACGTATTTGCAGTCCAGAGTTTATTGATGATGAGTTTGAGAAGATATATTCAATTGGATCTAAGTTAAAGTACCCTACATCTTTCATTGATAAATCCCTTAAGTTAGCAAAGAAATCATTTCATAGAATTGAGCCAAAACCTCCCATTGACACCAAGAATCTTTTAGTTATCCCTTTTAATAATAATTTCACTTTGTTTCCCATGTTGCTTAAATCCTTTAATGTAAATGTTGCCTTTAGCAACAATAATACTATAAAGAATATCTTAATCAGGAATTCACCAGAAAATTCTCTTGGTTGCATCTATAAAGTGCCTTGTGGAAACTGTGATAAATTTTATGTTGGTCAGACTGGTAAGGATCTTTCTGTTAGACTTAAGCAACATAAATATAGTATAAGAACGGGACAAGCGTCAAATGCCTTGTTTAATCATGTTAAAAACTATGATCATTGTATTGAGTGGAGTAACGCCATCTCAGTTATTAACTCTAACTCTATTACCAAGAGAAATATCATTGAATCTTCTATCATTAACTACACAAAGAATTATAATCTTAATATTAGTGATGGTCTACACAAATTAGATAACTTTATTGTTGACAAGATTTGTAAAATGATAAGTTTATGAACGCTCGTTGTATGTTTTGGACAATCACATGTTTACCAAATGGCGTCCTAGCTTCGTCTCTTCGATGTATATCAACTGACTGTTATATTTCTCTCTTGTGTCTCCCCTGATGATGTGATTATTACACGAAAGTGCACTTGGGAACTTTTCCTGTTTCATTTTCCCCGTGGACTCATAGGAATATCTTGATCACGCGCAAAATTGTGATCCTTTCCAACATGGGTTCCACACGGCTCTTCTATTACTTCTCTACAAGCTGTCCTGGACTTTCTCCTTTCGTTACTGCTTTCTCCAAATCGCTAATCAAGGCTTACCAACTGAAGTTACGATTTGAATTCCTTAGAAAATGCCTTGATGAACAAGTGATGCCAAGATCTGTCCTACCTCAACGTTTGTTGCAGCTGTCTGGTCGACCATTTGACCAATTTCAAAATATTATTTTAAAGAAAAACATTGAATTAAAGAAACTTGAAATGGAGGAGGCTTTTCGCATTTCAAGAGAGAAGAAACGTGCCTTTCAAATTGCAATACCGACACACTGGAAGAACCGGATGTAGGACTATTGCTATGATGAATTAAGGAAAGAACGCAATAGGCTACAAGTGTCACTAAATCGTAAGTTGGACCATTGTATTGAAAACAGCGACTGGACCAAGAACACAAACCCATCTTTTGTGGTAAACCTGTCTAATAAACAACTAGATAAAGATTCCTTGTGTGCATTAGGCTATGGTTTAAGCTTTATGTGCTCTAACAGAAAAGGCAGCTGTGTTGATGTCACAAAGTCTTTTTTGTAATTTAGAAAAATACAGTAATTTAACTAATGATGATATTGATATCTGTAAGGGTTTAGTGTATGCCAGTTTGTCAAAACCAGTGGAAGCTAACTGCCCTAAAAGATTCATAAGAGCTATTAACACCTTAAAAAAAGACAAGGATATACATATTACTAAAGCAGATACGGCTAACACTGTTGTGATTTTAGACAAAAGTAACTATTTATCTAAAATGAATGATCTAAATGATAACACAACATATTCTAAACTTAGTAAAAATCCCTTAGAAGCAGTTAATTCTCACTTCAATAAAGAAATCAAGTTGTTGTTGAAAGGTAACATTTCTCTTATCAAAAGTTTGTCATCTTTGTCCCCTTCATTGCCATATATGTATGGACTTCTCAAAACACATAAACAGAATTTTCCAGCAAGACCTATAGTGAGTTCAGTAGGCTCCATCACATATAAATTGTCAAAATGGTTAGTTTCTTTACTAAGCCCTTTAGTGGGTAAGGTATCAAATTCTAATATCATGAACAATGTAGATTTAGTCAACAAGCTAAATAATATCAATGTTAATTTTGATTTCAAACTAGTTAACTTTGATGTTTCCTCACTTTTCACTAAAGTTCCAGTTGATGACCTTTTAAAATATTTATTTGATGTCTTGGATGATATTCATTTACCTGTTTCAAAGTCTAATTTCATTGAACTGATAAAATTGTTTATAAAAGAAAGTGTATTTCAATTTAATGGAGATTATTATGCTCAAAAATTTGGTATGGCATTGGGTAACCCTCTTTCACCTGTACTAAATAATCTTTATATGGAATTTTTTGAAACAAAATTACTAAAGGATATCTTACCATCTAATGCAATTTGGTTTAGGTATGTAGATGATGTTCTTTGTGTTTGGCCAACAAATGAAAATTTACAAATATTTCTCCCCTTACTTAACAATTTAGTCCCTTCCATCAAATTTACTGTAGAAAAAGAAAATAATGGTATGTTACCATTTTTAGATTGCATGATCCATAGACAAGGAAACAAGTTTAAGTTTAGCATATACAGAAAACCCAACAATGTATGCTCATATATCCATTATTACTCATCTCAACATGACAGTGTTAAATTATCATCATTTCAATCTATGTTCCTTAGGGCATTACGTATTTGCAGTCCAGAGTTTATTGATGATGAGTTTGAGAAGATATATTCAATTGGATCTAAGTTAAAGTACCCTACATCTTTCATTGATAAATCCCTTAAGTTAGCAAAGAAATCATTTCATAGAATTGAGCCAAAACCTCCCATTGACACCAAGAATCTTTTAGTTATCCCTTTTAATAATAATTTCACTTTGTTTCCCATGTTGCTTAAATCCTTTAATGTAAATGTTGCCTTTAGCAACAATAATACTATAAAGAATATCTTAATCAGGAATTCACCAGAAAATTCTCTTGGTTGCATCTATAAAGTGCCTTGTGGAAACTGTGATAAATTTTATGTTGGTCAGACTGGTAAGGATCTTTCTGTTAGACTTAAGCAACATAAATATAGTATAAGAACGGGACAAGCGTCAAATGCCTTGTTTAATCATGTTAAAAACTATGATCATTGTATTGAGTGGAGTAACGCCATCTCAGTTATTAACTCTAACTCTATTACCAAGAGAAATATCATTGAATCTTCTATCATTAACTACACAAAGAATTATAATCTTAATATTAGTGATGGTCTACACAAATTAGATAACTTTATTGTTGACAAGATTTGTAAAATGATAAGTTTATGAACGCTCGTTGTATGTTTTGGACAATCACATGTTTACCAAATGGCGTCCTAGCTTCGTCTCTTCGATGTATATCAACTGACTGTTATATTTCTCTCTTGTGTCTCCCCTGATGATGTGATTATTACACGAAAGTGCACTTGGGAACTTTTCCTGTTTCATTTTCCCCGTGGACTCATAGGAATATCTTGATCACGCGCAAAATTGTGATCCTTTCCAACATGGGTTCCACACGGCTCTTCTATTACTTCTCTACAAGCTGTCCTGGACTTTCTCCTTTCGTTACTGCTTTCTCCAAATCGCTAATCAAGGCTTACCAACTGAAGTTACGATTTGAATTCCTTAGAAAATGCCTTGATGAACAAGTGATGCCAAGATCTGTCCTACCTCAACGTTTGTTGCAGCTGTCTGGTCGACCATTTGACCAATTTCAAAATATTATTTTAAAGAAAAACATTGAATTAAAGAAACTTGAAATGGAGGAGGCTTTTCGCATTTCAAGAGAGAAGAAACGTGCCTTTCAAATTGCAATACCGACACACTGGAAGAACCGGATGTAGGACTATTGCTATGATGAATTAAGGAAAGAACGCAATAGGCTACAAGTGTCACTAAATCGTAAGTTGGACCATTGTATTGAAAACAGCGACTGGACCAAGAACACAAACCCATCTTTTGTGGTAAACCTGTCTAATAAACAACTAGATAAAGATTCCTTGTGTGCATTAGGCTATGGTTTAAGCTTTATGTGCTCTAACAGAAAAGGCAGCTGTGTTGATGTCACAAAGTCTTTTTTGTAATTTAGAAAAATACAGTAATTTAACTAATGATGATATTGATATCTGTAAGGGTTTAGTGTATGCCAGTTTGTCAAAACCAGTGGAAGCTAACTGCCCTAAAAGATTCATAAGAGCTATTAACACCTTAAAAAAAGACAAGGATATACATATTACTAAAGCAGATACGGCTAACACTGTTGTGATTTTAGACAAAAGTAACTATTTATCTAAAATGAATGATCTAAATGATAACACAACATATTCTAAACTTAGTAAAAATCCCTTAGAAGCAGTTAATTCTCACTTCAATAAAGAAATCAAGTTGTTGTTGAAAGGTAACATTTCTCTTATCAAAAGTTTGTCATCTTTGTCCCCTTCATTGCCATATATGTATGGACTTCTCAAAACACATAAACAGAATTTTCCAGCAAGACCTATAGTGAGTTCAGTAGGCTCCATCACATATAAATTGTCAAAATGGTTAGTTTCTTTACTAAGCCCTTTAGTGGGTAAGGTATCAAATTCTAATATCATGAACAATGTAGATTTAGTCAACAAGCTAAATAATATCAATGTTAATTTTGATTTCAAACTAGTTAACTTTGATGTTTCCTCACTTTTCACTAAAGTTCCAGTTGATGACCTTTTAAAATATTTATTTGATGTCTTGGATGATATTCATTTACCTGTTTCAAAGTCTAATTTCATTGAACTGATAAAATTGTTTATAAAAGAAAGTGTATTTCAATTTAATGGAGATTATTATGCTCAAAAATTTGGTATGGCATTGGGTAACCCTCTTTCACCTGTACTAAATAATCTTTATATGGAATTTTTTGAAACAAAATTACTAAAGGATATCTTACCATCTAATGCAATTTGGTTTAGGTATGTAGATGATGTTCTTTGTGTTTGGCCAACAAATGAAAATTTACAAATATTTCTCCCCTTACTTAACAATTTAGTCCCTTCCATCAAATTTACTGTAGAAAAAGAAAATAATGGTATGTTACCATTTTTAGATTGCATGATCCATAGACAAGGAAACAAGTTTAAGTTTAGCATATACAGAAAACCCAACAATGTATGCTCATATATCCATTATTACTCATCTCAACATGACAGTGTTAAATTATCATCATTTCAATCTATGTTCCTTAGGGCATTACGTATTTGCAGTCCAGAGTTTATTGATGATGAGTTTGAGAAGATATATTCAATTGGATCTAAGTTAAAGTACCCTACATCTTTCATTGATAAATCCCTTAAGTTAGCAAAGAAATCATTTCATAGAATTGAGCCAAAACCTCCCATTGACACCAAGAATCTTTTAGTTATCCCTTTTAATAATAATTTCACTTTGTTTCCCATGTTGCTTAAATCCTTTAATGTAAATGTTGCCTTTAGCAACAATAATACTATAAAGAATATCTTAATCAGGAATTCACCAGAAAATTCTCTTGGTTGCATCTATAAAGTGCCTTGTGGAAACTGTGATAAATTTTATGTTGGTCAGACTGGTAAGGATCTTTCTGTTAGACTTAAGCAACATAAATATAGTATAAGAACGGGACAAGCGTCAAATGCCTTGTTTAATCATGTTAAAAACTATGATCATTGTATTGAGTGGAGTAACGCCATCTCAGTTATTAACTCTAACTCTATTACCAAGAGAAATATCATTGAATCTTCTATCATTAACTACACAAAGAATTATAATCTTAATATTAGTGATGGTCTACACAAATTAGATAACTTTATTGTTGACAAGATTTGTAAAATGATAAGTTTATGAACGCTCGTTGTATGTTTTGGACAATCACATGTTTACCAAATGGCGTCCTAGCTTCGTCTCTTCGATGTATATCAACTGACTGTTATATTTCTCTCTTGTGTCTCCCCTGATGATGTGATTATTACACGAAAGTGCACTTGGGAACTTTTCCTGTTTCATTTTCCCCGTGGACTCATAGGAATATCTTGATCACGCGCAAAATTGTGATCCTTTCCAACATGGGTTCCACACGGCTCTTCTATTACTTCTCTACAAGCTGTCCTGGACTTTCTCCTTTCGTTACTGCTTTCTCCAAATCGCTAATCAAGGCTTACCAACTGAAGTTACGATTTGAATTCCTTAGAAAATGCCTTGATGAACAAGTGATGCCAAGATCTGTCCTACCTCAACGTTTGTTGCAGCTGTCTGGTCGACCATTTGACCAATTTCAAAATATTATTTTAAAGAAAAACATTGAATTAAAGAAACTTGAAATGGAGGAGGCTTTTCGCATTTCAAGAGAGAAGAAACGTGCCTTTCAAATTGCAATACCGACACACTGGAAGAACCGGATGTAGGACTATTGCTATGATGAATTAAGGAAAGAACGCAATAGGCTACAAGTGTCACTAAATCGTAAGTTGGACCATTGTATTGAAAACAGCGACTGGACCAAGAACACAAACCCATCTTTTGTGGTAAACCTGTCTAATAAACAACTAGATAAAGATTCCTTGTGTGCATTAGGCTATGGTTTAAGCTTTATGTGCTCTAACAGAAAAGGCAGCTGTGTTGATGTCACAAAGTCTTTTTTGTAATTTAGAAAAATACAGTAATTTAACTAATGATGATATTGATATCTGTAAGGGTTTAGTGTATGCCAGTTTGTCAAAACCAGTGGAAGCTAACTGCCCTAAAAGATTCATAAGAGCTATTAACACCTTAAAAAAAGACAAGGATATACATATTACTAAAGCAGATACGGCTAACACTGTTGTGATTTTAGACAAAAGTAACTATTTATCTAAAATGAATGATCTAAATGATAACACAACATATTCTAAACTTAGTAAAAATCCCTTAGAAGCAGTTAATTCTCACTTCAATAAAGAATCAAGTTGTTGTTGAAAGGTAACATTTCTCTTATCAAAAGTTTGTCATCTTTGTCCCCTTCATTGCCATATATGTATGGACTTCTCAAAACACATAAACAGAATTTTCCAGCAAGACCTATAGTGAGTTCAGTAGGCTCCATCACATATAAATTGTCAAAATGGTTAGTTTCTTTACTAAGCCCTTTAGTGGGTAAGGTATCAAATTCTAATATCATGAACAATGTAGATTTAGTCAACAAGCTAAATAATATCAATGTTAATTTTGATTTCAAACTAGTTAACTTTGATGTTTCCTCACTTTTCACTAAAGTTCCAGTTGATGACCTTTTAAAATATTTATTTGATGTCTTGGATGATATTCATTTACCTGTTTCAAAGTCTAATTTCATTGAACTGATAAAATTGTTTATAAAAGAAAGTGTATTTCAATTTAATGGAGATTATTATGCTCAAAAATTTGGTATGGCATTGGGTAACCCTCTTTCACCTGTACTAAATAATCTTTATATGGAATTTTTTGAAACAAAATTACTAAAGGATATCTTACCATCTAATGCAATTTGGTTTAGGTATGTAGATGATGTTCTTTGTGTTTGGCCAACAAATGAAAATTTACAAATATTTCTCCCCTTACTTAACAATTTAGTCCCTTCCATCAAATTTACTGTAGAAAAAGAAAATAATGGTATGTTACCATTTTTAGATTGCATGATCCATAGACAAGGAAACAAGTTTAAGTTTAGCATATACAGAAAACCCAACAATGTATGCTCATATATCCATTATTACTCATCTCAACATGACAGTGTTAAATTATCATCATTTCAATCTATGTTCCTTAGGGCATTACGTATTTGCAGTCCAGAGTTTATTGATGATGAGTTTGAGAAGATATATTCAATTGGATCTAAGTTAAAGTACCCTACATCTTTCATTGATAAATCCCTTAAGTTAGCAAAGAAATCATTTCATAGAATTGAGCCAAAACCTCCCATTGACACCAAGAATCTTTTAGTTATCCCTTTTAATAATAATTTCACTTTGTTTCCCATGTTGCTTAAATCCTTTAATGTAAATGTTGCCTTTAGCAACAATAATACTATAAAGAATATCTTAATCAGGAATTCACCAGAAAATTCTCTTGGTTGCATCTATAAAGTGCCTTGTGGAAACTGTGATAAATTTTATGTTGGTCAGACTGGTAAGGATCTTTCTGTTAGACTTAAGCAACATAAATATAGTATAAGAACGGGACAAGCGTCAAATGCCTTGTTTAATCATGTTAAAAACTATGATCATTGTATTGAGTGGAGTAACGCCATCTCAGTTATTAACTCTAACTCTATTACCAAGAGAAATATCATTGAATCTTCTATCATTAACTACACAAAGAATTATAATCTTAATATTAGTGATGGTCTACACAAATTAGATAACTTTATTGTTGACAAGATTTGTAAAATGATAAGTTTATGAACGCTCGTTGTATGTTTTGGACAATCACATGTTTACCAAATGGCGTCCTAGCTTCGTCTCTTCGATGTATATCAACTGACTGTTATATTTCTCTCTTGTGTCTCCCCTGATGATGTGATTATTACACGAAAGTGCACTTGGGAACTTTTCCTGTTTCATTTTCCCCGTGGACTCATAGGAATATCTTGATCACGCGCAAAATTGTGATCCTTTCCAACATGGGTTCCACACGGCTCTTCTATTACTTCTCTACAAGCTGTCCTGGACTTTCTCCTTTCGTTACTGCTTTCTCCAAATCGCTAATCAAGGCTTACCAACTGAAGTTACGATTTGAATTCCTTAGAAAATGCCTTGATGAACAAGTGATGCCAAGATCTGTCCTACCTCAACGTTTGTTGCAGCTGTCTGGTCGACCATTTGACCAATTTCAAAATATTATTTTAAAGAAAAACATTGAATTAAAGAAACTTGAAATGGAGGAGGCTTTTCGCATTTCAAGAGAGAAGAAACGTGCCTTTCAAATTGCAATACCGACACACTGGAAGAACCGGATGTAGGACTATTGCTATGATGAATTAAGGAAAGAACGCAATAGGCTACAAGTGTCACTAAATCGTAAGTTGGACCATTGTATTGAAAACAGCGACTGGACCAAGAACACAAACCCATCTTTTGTGGTAAACCTGTCTAATAAACAACTAGATAAAGATTCCTTGTGTGCATTAGGCTATGGTTTAAGCTTTATGTGCTCTAACAGAAAAGGCAGCTGTGTTGATGTCACAAAGTCTTTTTTGTAATTTAGAAAAATACAGTAATTTAACTAATGATGATATTGATATCTGTAAGGGTTTAGTGTATGCCAGTTTGTCAAAACCAGTGGAAGCTAACTGCCCTAAAAGATTCATAAGAGCTATTAACACCTTAAAAAAAGACAAGGATATACATATTACTAAAGCAGATACGGCTAACACTGTTGTGATTTTAGACAAAAGTAACTATTTATCTAAAATGAATGATCTAAATGATAACACAACATATTCTAAACTTAGTAAAAATCCCTTAGAAGCAGTTAATTCTCACTTCAATAAAGAAATCAAGTTGTTGTTGAAAGGTAACATTTCTCTTATCAAAAGTTTGTCATCTTTGTCCCCTTCATTGCCATATATGTATGGACTTCTCAAAACACATAAACAGAATTTTCCAGCAAGACCTATAGTGAGTTCAGTAGGCTCCATCACATATAAATTGTCAAAATGGTTAGTTTCTTTACTAAGCCCTTTAGTGGGTAAGGTATCAAATTCTAATATCATGAACAATGTAGATTTAGTCAACAAGCTAAATAATATCAATGTTAATTTTGATTTCAAACTAGTTAACTTTGATGTTTCCTCACTTTTCACTAAAGTTCCAGTTGATGACCTTTTAAAATATTTATTTGATGTCTTGGATGATATTCATTTACCTGTTTCAAAGTCTAATTTCATTGAACTGATAAAATTGTTTATAAAAGAAAGTGTATTTCAATTTAATGGAGATTATTATGCTCAAAAATTTGGTATGGCATTGGGTAACCCTCTTTCACCTGTACTAAATAATCTTTATATGGAATTTTTTGAAACAAAATTACTAAAGGATATCTTACCATCTAATGCAATTTGGTTTAGGTATGTAGATGATGTTCTTTGTGTTTGGCCAACAAATGAAAATTTACAAATATTTCTCCCCTTACTTAACAATTTAGTCCCTTCCATCAAATTTACTGTAGAAAAAGAAAATAATGGTATGTTACCATTTTTAGATTGCATGATCCATAGACAAGGAAACAAGTTTAAGTTTAGCATATACAGAAAACCCAACAATGTATGCTCATATATCCATTATTACTCATCTCAACATGACAGTGTTAAATTATCATCATTTCAATCTATGTTCCTTAGGGCATTACGTATTTGCAGTCCAGAGTTTATTGATGATGAGTTTGAGAAGATATATTCAATTGGATCTAAGTTAAAGTACCCTACATCTTTCATTGATAAATCCCTTAAGTTAGCAAAGAAATCATTTCATAGAATTGAGCCAAAACCTCCCATTGACACCAAGAATCTTTTAGTTATCCCTTTTAATAATAATTTCACTTTGTTTCCCATGTTGCTTAAATCCTTTAATGTAAATGTTGCCTTTAGCAACAATAATACTATAAAGAATATCTTAATCAGGAATTCACCAGAAAATTCTCTTGGTTGCATCTATAAAGTGCCTTGTGGAAACTGTGATAAATTTTATGTTGGTCAGACTGGTAAGGATCTTTCTGTTAGACTTAAGCAACATAAATATAGTATAAGAACGGGACAAGCGTCAAATGCCTTGTTTAATCATGTTAAAAACTATGATCATTGTATTGAGTGGAGTAACGCCATCTCAGTTATTAACTCTAACTCTATTACCAAGAGAAATATCATTGAATCTTCTATCATTAACTACACAAAGAATTATAATCTTAATATTAGTGATGGTCTACACAAATTAGATAACTTTATTGTTGACAAGATTTGTAAAATGATAAGTTTATGAACGCTCGTTGTATGTTTTGGACAATCACATGTTTACCAAATGGCGTCCTAGCTTCGTCTCTTCGATGTATATCAACTGACTGTTATATTTCTCTCTTGTGTCTCCCCTGATGATGTGATTATTACACGAAAGTGCACTTGGGAACTTTTCCTGTTTCATTTTCCCCGTGGACTCATAGGAATATCTTGATCACGCGCAAAATTGTGATCCTTTCCAACATGGGTTCCACACGGCTCTTCTATTACTTCTCTACAAGCTGTCCTGGACTTTCTCCTTTCGTTACTGCTTTCTCCAAATCGCTAATCAAGGCTTACCAACTGAAGTTACGATTTGAATTCCTTAGAAAATGCCTTGATGAACAAGTGATGCCAAGATCTGTCCTACCTCAACGTTTGTTGCAGCTGTCTGGTCGACCATTTGACCAATTTCAAAATATTATTTTAAAGAAAAACATTGAATTAAAGAAACTTGAAATGGAGGAGGCTTTTCGCATTTCAAGAGAGAAGAAACGTGCCTTTCAAATTGCAATACCGACACACTGGAAGAACCGGATGTAGGACTATTGCTATGATGAATTAAGGAAAGAACGCAATAGGCTACAAGTGTCACTAAATCGTAAGTTGGACCATTGTATTGAAAACAGCGACTGGACCAAGAACACAAACCCATCTTTTGTGGTAAACCTGTCTAATAAACAACTAGATAAAGATTCCTTGTGTGCATTAGGCTATGGTTTAAGCTTTATGTGCTCTAACAGAAAAGGCAGCTGTGTTGATGTCACAAAGTCTTTTTTGTAATTTAGAAAAATACAGTAATTTAACTAATGATGATATTGATATCTGTAAGGGTTTAGTGTATGCCAGTTTGTCAAAACCAGTGGAAGCTAACTGCCCTAAAAGATTCATAAGAGCTATTAACACCTTAAAAAAAGACAAGGATATACATATTACTAAAGCAGATACGGCTAACACTGTTGTGATTTTAGACAAAAGTAACTATTTATCTAAAATGAATGATCTAAATGATAACACAACATATTCTAAACTTAGTAAAAATCCCTTAGAAGCAGTTAATTCTCACTTCAATAAAGAAATCAAGTTGTTGTTGAAAGGTAACATTTCTCTTATCAAAAGTTTGTCATCTTTGTCCCCTTCATTGCCATATATGTATGGACTTCTCAAAACACATAAACAGAATTTTCCAGCAAGACCTATAGTGAGTTCAGTAGGCTCCATCACATATAAATTGTCAAAATGGTTAGTTTCTTTACTAAGCCCTTTAGTGGGTAAGGTATCAAATTCTAATATCATGAACAATGTAGATTTAGTCAACAAGCTAAATAATATCAATGTTAATTTTGATTTCAAACTAGTTAACTTTGATGTTTCCTCACTTTTCACTAAAGTTCCAGTTGATGACCTTTTAAAATATTTATTTGATGTCTTGGATGATATTCATTTACCTGTTTCAAAGTCTAATTTCATTGAACTGATAAAATTGTTTATAAAAGAAAGTGTATTTCAATTTAATGGAGATTATTATGCTCAAAAATTTGGTATGGCATTGGGTAACCCTCTTTCACCTGTACTAAATAATCTTTATATGGAATTTTTTGAAACAAAATTACTAAAGGATATCTTACCATCTAATGCAATTTGGTTTAGGTATGTAGATGATGTTCTTTGTGTTTGGCCAACAAATGAAAATTTACAAATATTTCTCCCCTTACTTAACAATTTAGTCCCTTCCATCAAATTTACTGTAGAAAAAGAAAATAATGGTATGTTACCATTTTTAGATTGCATGATCCATAGACAAGGAAACAAGTTTAAGTTTAGCATATACAGAAAACCCAACAATGTATGCTCATATATCCATTATTACTCATCTCAACATGACAGTGTTAAATTATCATCATTTCAATCTATGTTCCTTAGGGCATTACGTATTTGCAGTCCAGAGTTTATTGATGATGAGTTTGAGAAGATATATTCAATTGGATCTAAGTTAAAGTACCCTACATCTTTCATTGATAAATCCCTTAAGTTAGCAAAGAAATCATTTCATAGAATTGAGCCAAAACCTCCCATTGACACCAAGAATCTTTTAGTTATCCCTTTTAATAATAATTTCACTTTGTTTCCCATGTTGCTTAAATCCTTTAATGTAAATGTTGCCTTTAGCAACAATAATACTATAAAGAATATCTTAATCAGGAATTCACCAGAAAATTCTCTTGGTTGCATCTATAAAGTGCCTTGTGGAAACTGTGATAAATTTTATGTTGGTCAGACTGGTAAGGATCTTTCTGTTAGACTTAAGCAACATAAATATAGTATAAGAACGGGACAAGCGTCAAATGCCTTGTTTAATCATGTTAAAAACTATGATCATTGTATTGAGTGGAGTAACGCCATCTCAGTTATTAACTCTAACTCTATTACCAAGAGAAATATCATTGAATCTTCTATCATTAACTACACAAAGAATTATAATCTTAATATTAGTGATGGTCTACACAAATTAGATAACTTTATTGTTGACAAGATTTGTAAAATGATAAGTTTATGAACGCTCGTTGTATGTTTTGGACAATCACATGTTTACCAAATGGCGTCCTAGCTTCGTCTCTTCGATGTATATCAACTGACTGTTATATTTCTCTCTTGTGTCTCCCCTGATGATGTGATTATTACACGAAAGTGCACTTGGGAACTTTTCCTGTTTCATTTTCCCCGTGGACTCATAGGAATATCTTGATCACGCGCAAAATTGTGATCCTTTCCAACATGGGTTCCACACGGCTCTTCTATTACTTCTCTACAAGCTGTCCTGGACTTTCTCCTTTCGTTACTGCTTTCTCCAAATCGCTAATCAAGGCTTACCAACTGAAGTTACGATTTGAATTCCTTAGAAAATGCCTTGATGAACAAGTGATGCCAAGATCTGTCCTACCTTAGTAAAAATCCCTTAGAAGCAGTTAATTCTCACTTCAATAAAGAAATCAAGTTGTTGTTGAAAGGTAACATTTCTCTTATCAAAAGTTTGTCATCTTTGTCCCCTTCATTGCCATATATGTATGGACTTCTCAAAACACATAAACAGAATTTTCCAGCAAGACCTATAGTGAGTTCAGTAGGCTCCATCACATATAAATTGTCAAAATGGTTAGTTTCTTTACTAAGCCCTTTAGTGGGTAAGGTATCAAATTCTATTATCATGAACAATGTAGATTTAGTCAACAAGCTAAACAATATCAATGTTAATTTTGATTTCAAACTAGTTAGCTTTGATGTTTCCTCACTTTTCACTAATGTTCCAGTTGATGACCTTTTAGAATATCTATTTGATGTCTTGGATGATAATCATTTACCTGTTTCAAAGTCTAATTTCATTGAACTTATTAAATTGTGTATAAAAGAATGTATATTTCAATTTAATGGAGATTATTATGCTCAAAAATTTGGTATGGCAATGAATAACCCCCTTTCACCCGTAATAAATAATCTTTATATGGAATTTTTTGAAACAAAATTACTAAAGGATATCTTACCTTCTAATGCACTTTGGTCTAGGTTTGTAGATTATGTTCTTAGTGTTTGGCCAACAAATGAAAATTTACAAATATTTCTCCCCTTACTTAACAATTTAGTCCCTTCCATCAAATTTACTGTAGAAAATGAAAATAATGGTATGTTATCATTTTTAGATTGCATGATCCATAGACAAGGAAACAAGTTTAATTTTAGCATATACAGACAACCCACCAATGTATGCTCATATATCCATTATTACTCATCTCAACATGACAGTGTTAAATTATCATCATTTCAATCTATGTTCCTTAGGGCATTACGTATTTGCAGTCCAGAGCTTACTGATGATGAGTTTGAGAAGATATATTCAATTGGATCTAAGTTAAAGTACCCTACATCTTTCATTGATAAATCCCTTAAGTTAGCAAAGAAATCATTATATAGAGTTGAGCCAAAACCTCCCATTGACACCAAGAATCTTTTAGTTCTCCCTTTTAATAATAATTTCACTTTGTTTCCCATGTTGCTTAAATCCTTTAGTGTAAATGTTGCCTTTAGCAACAATAATACTATGACGAATATCTTAATCAGGAATTCACCAGAAAATTCTCTTGGTTGCATCTATAAAGTGCCTTGTGGAAACTGTGATAAATTTTATGTTGGTCAGACTGGTAAGGATCTTTCTGTTAGACTTAAGCAACATAAATATAGTATAAGAACGGGACAAGAGTCAAATGCCTTGTTTAATCAAGTTAAAAACTATGATCATTGTATTGAGTGGAGTAACGCCATCTCAGTTATTAACTCTAACTCTATTACCAAGAGAAATATCATTGAATCTTCTATTATCAAATACACAAAGAATTATAATCTTAATATTAGTGATGGTCTATACAAATTAGATAACTTTATTGTTGATAAGATTTGTAAAATGATAAGTTTATGAACGTTCGTTGTATGTTTTGGACAATCACATGTTTACCGAATGGCGTCCTAGCTTCGTCTCTTCGATGTATATCAACTGACTGTTATATTTCTCTCCTGTGTCTCCCCTGATGATGTGATTATTACACGAAAGTGCACTTGGGAACTTTTCCTGTTTCATTTTCCCCGTGGACTCATAGGAATTTTCTTGATCGCGCGCAAAATTGTGAGCCTTTCCATATATATATATATATATATATATATATATATATATATATATATATATATATATATATATATATACGTATGTGTGTGTTTGTGTGTGTGTTACTAAGGCTGGTTTCTTTCTTCATCTCATGTTCTATGTATGAGAAAATTTTCCCATCTCCATAAGTGCATTTCTAACTGTTTTACCTCAGCAGAGTGTGGAGTAAAGTGGACCAAAGTACTTGGAATTTGTTCTGTATTCTTATTTATGTTGTGGATTGTAGAATCACCCAGGATATGAGTGTGCCCAAGCGTTAACGCTCACTCAACAGTAGCAGCACTTCGTGAGACTTCTTGCTTCATATCAATGGTCAGGGAGATTCTCTTCAGTTTGGCTGCTGGCTTTAGGGTAGAAGACTTTCTGGACGTTTGGATATCACATTAAAAAAGACAAACACTGTGAGTTGCAGGAAAATCATAGTGGTAGGTACACTCAAATCGCTCGAGTAGGACAGATACGCACACAAGTGGTAATTGATCCACTGGCGGGAACATGGCATGCTCCTCTCATGACACACTTACTCCACCCTCCAACCCTCACAGAAGTTTTCGCACACTTTCTACTGTGCAGACACTCCCTCACCAGCATCAGCATGTCGTAAGGTTTCTAGTTTTTTTTGTAAGGTCAGATATGTTCTTTCCTGTATTACTGCTGGATCGGGGTACGAGAAAATGCAGCTGTACATTTGGATGCATTTTAAAAAAGACCAGATGAAAAGAAAGGAAAGATAAATAGCATGATTGAGAAAAGGAACATCCATGTTGTGCTCATAAGTGAAACAAAGCTCAGTGGTAAGGGGTAAAAATAATTTTGGGAATGGCTCAGAAATACACTCAGGGTTAGGAGTCTTAAAGGTACAGGCTTAGAAAGGCATAAAACTACTCATGAAGCAGGAGCTTCGGGAAGCTGTGTTTTCAATAATAGAGCTCCAGACTGATGTGGGTTGAAATGGATGTGGATTGCAAGAGATGGGTGTTTAATAGTGCTTATACAACCGACTATGAGTTGAATGATCACCATGAGAGGAAGCAGCTAAATGAGTGTATCGCAAATTTTAAGGCAAGAGGCACAACATATAACTGATAGGTGACTTAAATATGAAGGTGAGTAATGTGACAGTTAAAGGTATAATTGGGAGGCATGAGGTTTTTGATAAGGTGAATGGAAATAGTGAACAACTTGTGGATCAATGTGTTAAAAAAGAGCTGGTGATTGGGAATACCTGATCTAAAAAAAGTGACTTACACAAGTTTATATATGTAAGTAGGAAAGATAGTTAGCAGGTATTGTATACCAACAGACAGGCATGCAAGAGAGACTCTTGGATGTGAATGTGCTAAGCAGGGCAGATGCTGGAATATCTGATCATTACCTAGTGGAGGCAACAGTTAAGGTTATAAAGGTTTTCAGAAAAGAAGAAATTGACAGAAGACGAGAGTAAACGAAGCTAGAGGAGTGGGTATGCGAGGTGTGGTAATAAGAAGACTGGTGGAGACAACATGAGGCATCCTGTCCACAAGCTTCGCAAGGATAACCAATGAGCTCGCCCAATGTTGGCATTTCGAGGGAAGGAAGGATTTAGGATGGATATTTCCAATTAGAAGTAACAGAAATAAGAATGTGGTCAAAGGAACCTAAGGGGGCAGAAACGGTGTACACATAATGGAAGACTTCAGATATGAGAAGAGGTAAAGTTTGTTAAAAGAATGGTTGTGATGGTCAGGGACTCAGGTCAGGTGATTAATTAATTATTCCACATTGTGGAGGAGAAAAAAAAAGGGTCTCGGTTCCACCAGGATGCTTCTGGTTAGAAATTAACCCGTTCTTCGGGTGTACTTTAAATCCTTGGCATCGAGAATCTCCGCTTGTGGTTGATGAGATATCAGAACTGAATGCAAGGAGTCATTAGTGGAAGAGATGTACATAGCTGAAGGAACTGGAGGAGGAAATAAGCAAAACAAAAACAGGATAGCAAATGCCAGATATGATATAGAAATACATTAAAGAAATGTAATAAAGAAAAAAATAATACCATTATAAGATGGTCTTGATTGGGGCATTCTATTATCTGTGCCATCTCATATATGAAATATAAAAAAAAATCTGTTCCATAAATAATATATGAAGAATGATTCTTAATACTGGTCATTATATTGGTGGTGTATATTCTTATATCTGATAATGAAGAAAAATATATGTTAAATCTAAGGCAAGAGGTACAGCAGGCAGAGAGTGCTGCATTAGTAGGGAATTTTTATCCCCTTAAAACTTCCTAGTCAGCTGCTATCTTTATTTCTGTTCTCATTTTGCTACTAAATCTTCTTGTTAACATGACAAGTACAGAAAATGTTCACTCAAGCCTGCGCCTTCCTTGACCTCACACATACACCTCTCCTTTACCCTCTACCACAAACGTAGATGCTCACTCAAGCTGCTTTTTTGCATCTACTTTACAAATCCAACTTAGTAGTAACAATCACAAGCATAATCATGAAGCTAGTGATAACAGTTTACATTTTGTCATAATTCTGAAAACATTATTCAATGATAGGTAACAACAAACAAAACTACTGCTTTTTTGCTCGGTATGTATACCGTATGCAGTGTTGAGACCATAATCTGTAGGTCTATGCTGTTACAAATGCATTCTCTTCTTGCATCATGATACCCTCTACCGCCGAACTATGAATAAACCAAAAGTCAAGTTGATATGAAAATAAATGTGTATATCACTTTTTGTAATACGGTTAGCAAAACATGCTTCACCTTCACAACACTACACCCAGCGCTATAACTCATATCCTTTTTGGACAGTATTACAGACACTATCACATACATAACCGAAAAAACACATCTTTACTTCCTCAAGTTCAGATAATAAAAATAAACAAAACAAATGCTTCAGCGGTATAAGATAAACAAAGCAGATGACTCTTAAAACTCACTATCCAACTTGGTGGTAACCTTGTATGCACTGGACGACGGATTTTGGGTATTTACGGTTTTTAGGAATTTGAATATTTGAATTTCAAGCACCATGTGCAAAATCAAGTTTAATTTCCCATTCTAGGCAAATCTAGATACTTGTTGAACATCCCGTGTAAAGAGAAGTTTGTAGTAGATAGAAACATAGTGATAATACCCATTCGTCATAATGACAGAGCAACAGCCAGTCATTATCAATACAAACATATTGGCTTAAAAATGTGTCCATGGATGCATGTGTGCCCAGTTAAGTCCCGTGCATATTGAGACAGGAAGTGGAACACTAAATTTCACAGAAGGCCCACAGATCTGGTGTGTGTCTTCCATTATGGTCCTGACCATATCTGAAATATCAAATACATTACAGTTCAACAAAACCAGGATAATCATCACAATTTCACAGCTTCAATTCTGTAAAAATTGCTCTTATGGAGAACTGCTGAAAAATTATAGTAACTGAAGATGTATAAATAATATATTAGATCATGATATTAACTGAAGATGTATAAATGATATTTTGAATTATGATACTAACTGAATATGTATAAATGATATATTAAATCATGATACTAACTGAAGATGTATAAATAATATGTTAAATCATGATACTAACTGAAGATGATGATATGTTGAATTATGATACCAACTGAAGATGTATAAATAGTATGTTAAATTATGATACTGAATGAAGATGTATGAATAATATGTTCGAATTCTACCACAGACACAAGGGAAAGTTATTACAATAAGAAAACTAGCTACAGCTTTACTCCAATTACTATTTGTAACGAAATAAGAAACTTCAATTATTTCTTTCATTTATAAATACAAAACTTTAAAATGATAATTTTTGCCATACAGTATAAGGCTGACTTTAGCAAATAATACAAAAATGAACTGATGATCTAAATGGATATATCATGTACATATTTTACGAAAGAAAATGGAAATGCCTTTCAACTAGTACAAATCTAAAAATGACGAGAACTATAAACAAAGGAAAATATCAGAGGAAATTAAATAAGGTTAGAAAGTAGTGAGTTCAGAGCTAAGCAACTTCTTGTTACACCTTATGTTGTAGATACGGGTCTTGCTGTGCGCAGGAGGAGAATGACGATGTTGGCAAAAAGAGAATCAGTAACACAAACTCTTGCGTTAACAGAAATAAGAACGATATTGGCATAAAAAGAATCAGTAACAAATCCTTGCATGCGCAGAAACAAGAATAACGCTGTCATAAAAAGAACAATAACAAGAATCCTTGCAGAAACAGGAACAATGCTGGTTTAAAAAGAAACAATAACAGAAATGTTTGCACAATCAGAAATAGAGATAATCCTGACATATACACAAACAATAACAAATGTTTACATAAACAGAAACAGGGACAACCCTAGTATATGCACAAACAATTGCAGAATGTTTGCATAAACAGAAACAGGGATAATCCTGACATATACACAAACAATAACAGAAATGCTTGCATAAACCGAAACAGGAGCATTTGAAAATGTAATGCACGGGAAGCTGATTAAGAATCTGGATTACGAGGCAAGAAAAAGAGTGAGACTCGTTCGCTGGACAGGGAAATATTTCAAAGGGAATAATGGACAAATATTAGAGGAATTTTCTGTAACTGAGTGAAGGTGCCACTCTTCTTGATCTTCATGACTGACTTGCTGAGAGACATGGACTCTTACTTAAATATATTTGTATATGATGACTATGTCAAGAGGAAAGTGAAGTGAGGTGGACTGTATCAACTCGAAAGCATACCTGAACAAACTATAAAACTGTCCTCTCACATGGTTCATGACACTTAAATCTATTCATTCATCTATATCTCTGATGTCTGATCCCTTTTGGAACTCCCTTAAAAGGGTAACCGCAACCATAGAGTCTCAATAACTAGTGCACAACGGTGTTGCTTCTTAGCCTTTAGTGCCTCACCCTTAACAGACCACTAACGCAAGGCAACTCTAGTGCAATGTTTGCAGAGGCTCCATTCTAATGTTCATCCTGACTACTTCTACATAATGCTCCTACATAAATGGTCATACCTACTACTTCTATTTACTCCTCCTACCATTCTGCCAAAAGGCGAAGCTAACGCATTGTGCTCATCGCAGGAAAATCTAGTGACAAAGAATGAGCCAAGATAAATATTGTTAAGCGTTGTGTGTGACAAAGAGAGACTGCATGTTTATGGACAGAATGCCAGTAGTCCAGATGTAGGTGAGGCACCATAACAACCACTGAAGTGCTGGCTCGCCACGCAGCCATCATTAATCCTCCCAATACCTGGGTGGGTAGTAATGGTCTCTGGCTGCCTACCGAATACTACCTTATTTACATAAATGTAAAGTAATGAGGATGGGACAGTGTGAAAGAAGGCCTTGGTATGATTACTGTGAGTATGAAAGGAGCTTCAGAGTGTTTTTCATTGTGAAAACACCTCTGAATTTTTCATACAGCTCCTCAAACATCCTTAAATCATCCGCTATAACTCCTCTCTCAGTCCATAAGCCTGATAATCTATGATGCCTGTTCTTTCCAGGAACTCCCACCAAGGAGGTGGCCACAGTAAAAGAGTCTCCATTTATCCCTGTCCTTACATGCCTCCCTCACATACACCATTCCACACATTCTTCCACCATTTCTTTCCCTCCTGTATTCCTCCACTCTATACGCCTATGTCACATGTGGCCTTCATCTCACCCAGTTAACGGTACTCTCATACACTCTCCATGTAAACTACCAGTCTTGCATTCTTGACACATGCCCAAACCACCTCAAAGTACTATGTTTCACCCACTCTACCACCCCACAGTTCATTCTTTCAGCATTTCCTGGGATACCACATACTTCATACACCCCTCCATTTCTCTCTTCATTCCATCTTGCCATAGCGCACCCTACTCTCAAATCTCTTCACTTCCATATTTACATCTCTACACTTCATGATTCTGTTAAGGAACTCAATGACTCTTCCACCCTGTACTGCTCTCTCCCTTATCTCTTCTTCCATGTCACCACATTTACCAAGACAAATCCTAAATATTCAAATTCTCTCACCTCGTTCAGTCTTTCTAGTCTATCTCCTCCAGATCCAAAACACGGTCTCAGTCTTTCTCACCCCGTATCCAAAACACAGTTCAGTACACTTTCTTCTTTCACTTAATTAGGTTTTACATAATCTATACTTTTACTTTCTTAACTTGTAAACACCGTTACTTTATGTCTACTTACACCTCCTTTCAATTGCCTATGCATCCACACATCATAAAACACACAACCTTCTGCAACTTCTCACTCTCAGCAAACAACAGTATTATCCACAAAACAACCTGCAACTAGGCACCACACCTCACTGTCACACTCAATCTCTGCACTACCTTTCCCTAGTATTGCTTTTATCTCTCTTAGTATTCCATCACTGTATTTTTTTTTTTTTTTTTGCTTTGTCGCTGTCTCCCGCTTTGCGAGGTAGCGCAAGGAAACAGACGAAAGAAATGGCCCAACCCACCCCCATACACATGTATATACATACACGTCCACACACGCAAATATACATACCTACACAGCTTTCCATGGTTTACCCCAGACGCTTCACGTGCCCTGATTCAATCCACTGACAGCACGTCAACCCCGGTATACCACATCGATTCAATTCACTCTATTCCTTGCCCGCCTTTCACCCTCCTGCATGTTCAGGCCCCGATCACTCAAAACCTTTTTCACTCCATCTTTCCACCTCCAATTTGGTCTCCCACTTCTCCTCGTTCCCTCCACCCCCGACACATATATCCTCTTGATCAATCTTTCCTCACTCATTCTCTCCATGTGCCCAAACCATTTCAAAACACCCTCTTCTGCTCTCTCAACCACGCTCTTTTTATTTCCACACATCTCTCTTACCCTTACATTACTTACTCGATCAAACCACCTGACACCACACATTGTCCTCAAACATCTCATTTCCAGCACATCCACCCTCCTGCGCACAACTCTATCCATAGCCCACGCCTCGCAACCATACAACATTGTTGGAACCACTATTCCTTCAAACATACCATTTTTGCTTTCCGAGATAATGTTCTCGACTTCCACACATTCTTCAAGGCTCCCAGGATTTTCGCCCCCTTCCCCACCCTATGATTCACTTCCGCTTCCATGGTTCCATCCGCTGCCAGACCCACTCCAAGATATCTAAAACACTTTACTTCCTCCAGTTTTTCTCCATTCAAACTTACCTCCCAATTGACTTGACCCTCAACCTTACTGTACCTAATAATCTTGCTCTTATTTACATTTACTCTTAACTTTCTTCTTTCACACACTTTACCAAACTCAGTCACCAGCTTCTGCAGTTTCTCACATGAATCAGCCACCAGCGCTGTATCATCAGCGAACAACAACTGACTCACTTCTCAAGCTCTCTCATCCACAACAGACTTCATTCTTGCCCCTCTTTCCAAAACTCTTGCATTCACCTACCTAACAACCCCATCCATAAACAAATTAAACAACCATGGAAACATCACGCACCCCTGCCGCAAACCTACATTCACTGAGAACCAATCACTTTCCTCTCTTCCTACACGTACACATGCCTTACATCCTCGATAAAAACTTTTCATTGCTTCCAACAACTTGCCACCCACACCATATATTCTTAATACCTTCCACAGAGCATCTCTATCAACTCTGTCATATGCCTTCTCCAGATCCATAAATGCTACATACAAATCCATTTGCTTTTCTAAGTATTTCTCACATACATTCTTCATAGCAAACACCTGATCCACACATCCTCTACCACTTCTGAAACCACACTGCTATTCCCCAATCTGATGCTCTGTACATGCCTTCACCCTCTCAATCAATACCCTCCCATATAATTTACCAGGAATACTCAACAAACTTATACCTTTGTAATTTCAGCACTCATTGTTATCCCCCTTTGTACAATGGGACAATGCAAGCATTCCGCCAGTCCTCAGGCACCTCACCATGAGTCATACATGCCTTAAATAACCTTACCAACAAGTCAACAATACAGTCACCCCCTTTTTTAATAAATTCCACGGCAATACCATCCAAACCCGCTGCCTTGCCGGCTTTCATCTTCCGCAAAGCTTTTACTACCTCTTCTCTATTTACCAAAACATTCTCCCTAACCTCTCACTTTGCACACCACCTCGACAAAAACACCCTATATCTGTCACTCTATCATCAAACATATTCAACAAACCTTCAAAATACTCACTCCATCTCCTTCTCACATCACCACTACTTGTTATCACCTCCCCATTAGCCCCTTCACTGAAGTTCCCATTGATTCAATTGTCTTACGCACTTTATTTACCTCCTTCCAAAACATCTTTTTATTTTTCCTAAAATTTAATGATACTCTCTCACCCCAACGCTCATTTGCCTCTTTTTCACCTCTTGCACCTTTCTCTTGACCTCCTGCCTCTTTTTTTTATACATTTCCCTGTCATTTCCATTATTTACCTGCAAAAATCGTCCAAATGCCTCTCTCTTCTCTTTCACTAATAATCTTACTTCTTCATCCCACCACTCACTACCCTTTCTAATCTACCCACCTCCCACGCTTCTCATGCCACAAGCATCTTTTGCACAAGCCATCACTGCTTCCCTAAATACATCCCATTCCTCCCCCATTCCGCTTACGTCCTTTGTTCTCACCTTTTTCCATTCTGTACTCAGTCTCTCCTGGTACTTCCTCACACAAGTCTCTTCCCAAGCTCACTTACTCTCACCACTCTCTTCACCCTAACATTCTCTCTTCTTTTCTGAATACCACTACAAATCTTCACATTCGCCTCCACAAAATAATGATCAGTTGCACCTCGCAGCACATTAACATGCAAAAGTCTCTTTTTCGCACGCCTATCAATTATTACGTAATCCGATAACGCTCTCTGGCCATCTCTCCTGCTTACATACGCATACTTATGTATATCTCTCTTTTTAAACCAGGTATTCCCTATCACCAGTCCTTTTTCAGCACATAAATCTACAAGATCTTCACCATTTCCATTTACAGCACTGAACACCCCATGTACACCAATTATTCCCTCAAGTGCCACATTACTCACCTTTGCATTTAAATCACCCATCACTATAACCCGGTCTCATGCATCAAAACTACTAACATACTCACTCAGCTGCTCCCAAAACACTTGCCTCTCATGATCTTTCTTCTCATGACCAGGTGCATATGCACCAATAATCACCCATCTCTCTCCAGCCACTCTCAGTTTTACCCATATCAATCTAGAGTTTACTTTCTTATACTCTATCACATACTCCCACCACTCCTGTTTCAAGAGTAGTGCTACTCCTTCCGTTGCTCTTGTCCTCTCACTAACCCCTGACTTTACTCCCAAGAAATTCCCAAACCACTCTTCCCCTTTACCCTTGAGCTGCAATTCACTCAGAGCCAAAACATCAAAGTTCCTTTCCTCAAACATACTATCTATCTCTCCTTTTTTCTCATCTTGGTTACATCCACACACATGAGCACTCCCCGCGTGAGTCCTTCATATGTTTCCCCGCTTAGAAAGTTGAAATACAAGGAGGGGAGTGTTTCTAGAAGTCTGTTGTGGATGAGAGAGCTTGGGAGGTGAGTTAGTTGTTGTTCGCTGATGATACAGCGCTGGTGGCTGATTCGGGTGAGAAACTACAGAAGCTGGTGACTGAGTTTGGTAAAGTGTGTGAAAGAAGAAAGTTAAGAGTTAAGAGTTAAGTGACCGAGTTTAGTAAAGTGTGTGAAAGAAGAAAACTGAGTAAATGTGAATAAGAGGAAGGTTATTAGGTACAGTAGGGTTTAGGGACAAGTAAATTGGGAGGTAAGTTTGAATGGAGATACTATGGAGGAAGTGAAGTGTTTTAGATATCTGGGAGTGGATTTGGCAGCCGATGGAACCATGGAAGCGGAAGTGAATCATTGGGTGGCGGAGGGGGCAAAAGTTCTGGGAGCGTTATAAAATGTATGGAAGTCGAGAACGTTATCTTGGAAAGCAAAAATGGGTATGTTTGAAGGAATAGTGGTTCCAACAATGTTATATGGTTCCGAGACGTGGGCTATATATAGAGTAGTGCGCAGGAGGGTGGATGTGCTGGAAATGAGATGTTTGAGGACAATATGTGGTGTGAGGTGGTTTGATCGAGTAAGTAATGAAAGGGTAAGAGATATGTGTGGTAATAAAAAGAGTGTGGTTTAGAGAGCAGAAGAGGGTGTTTTGAAATGGTTTGGTCACACGGAGAGAATGAGTGAGGAAAGATTGACAAAGAGGATATATGTGTCAGGTGGAGGGAACGAGGAGAAGTGGAGACCAAATTGGAGGTGGAAAGATGGAGTGAAAAGGATTTTGAGCGTTTGGGGCCTGAACACGCAGGGGGGTGAAAGGCGTGCAAAGAATAGAGTGAATTGGAACGATGTGGTATATCTGGGTCGACGTGCTGTCAATGGATTGAACCAGGGCATGTGAAGCGTCCGGGGTAAACCACGGAAAGTTTTGTGGGGTCTGGATGTGGAAAGAAAGGGAGCTGTGGTTTCGGTGCATTATATATATGAGAGCTAGAGACTGAGTGCAAACGAATGTGGCCTTTGTTGTCTTTTCCTAGCGCTACCTCGCACACATGTGGGGGGAGGGGGTTGTAATTTTATGTGTGGCAGGGTGGCGACGGAAATAAATAAGGGCAGACATTATGAATTATGTACATGTGTATATATGCATATGTCTGTGTGTCTATATATATGTATCGTTGAGATGTACAGGTATTCATATATGCGTGTATGGACGTGTATGTATATACTTGTGTATGTGGGTGGGTTGGGCCATTCTTTTGTCTGTTTCCTTGCGGTACCTCATTAAGGCGGGAGACAGCGACAAAGTATAATAAATGAATGAAACAAAATATATCTACATATATGGAAGTAAGGGGAGTGGGGGAGGAATGGGATGTATTTAGGGAATCAGTGATGGATTGCGCAAAATATGCTTGTGGCATGAGAAGAGTGGGAGGTGGGTTGATTAGAAAGGGTAGTGAGTGGTGGGATGAAGAAGTAAGATTATTAGTGAAAGAGAAGAGAGAGGCATTTGGACGATTTTTGCAGGGAAAAAATGAAATTGAGTGGGAGATGTATAAAAGAAAGAGACAGGAGGTCAAGAGAAAGGTGCAAGAGGTGAAAAAGAGGGCAAATGAGAATTGGGGTGAGAGAGTATCATTAAATTTTAGGGAGAATAGAAAGATGTTCTGGAAGGAGGTAAATAAAGTGCGTAAGACAAGGGAGCAAATGGGAACTTCAGTGAAGGGCGCAAATGGGGAGGTGATAACAAGTAGTGGGGATGTGAGAAGGAGATGGAGTGAGTATTTTGAAGGTTTGTTGAATGTGTTTGATGATAGAGTGGCAGATATAGGGTGTTTTGGTCGAGGTGGTGTGCAAAGTGATAGGGTTAGGAAAAAATGATTTGGTAAACAGAGAAGAGGTAGTAAAAGCTTTGCGGAAGATGAAAGCCGGCAAGGCAGCAGGTTTGAATGATATTGCAGTGGAATTTATTAAAAAAGGGGGTGACTGTATTATTGACTAGTTGGTAAGGTTATTTAATGTATATATGACTCAGGGTGAGGTGCCTGAGGATTGGCGGAATGCGTGCATAGTGCCATTGTACAAAGGCAAGGGGGATAAGAGTGAGTGCTCAAATTACAGAGGTATAAGTTTGTTGAGTATTCCTGGTAAATTATATGGGAGGGTATTGATTGAGAGGGTGAAGGCATGTACAGAGCATCAGATTGGGGAGGAGCAGTGTGGTTTCAGAAGTGGTAGAGGATGTGTGGATCAGGTGTTTGCTTTGAAGAATGTATGTGAGAAATACTTAGAAAAGCAAATGGATTTGTATGTAGCATTTATGGATCTGGAGAAGGCATATGGTAGAGTTGATAGAGATGCTCTGTGGAAGGTATTAAGAATATATGGTGTGGGAGGCAAGTTGTTAGAAGCAGTGAAAAGTTTTTATCGAGGATGTATGGCATGTGTACGTGTAGGAAGAGAGGAAAGTGATTGGTTCTCAGTGAATGTAGGTTTGCGGCAGGGGTGTGTGATGTCTCCATGGTTGTTTAATTTGTTTATGGATGGGGTTGTTAGGGAGGTAAATGCAAGAGTTTTGGAAAGAGGGGCAAGTATGAAGTCTGTTGGGGATGAGAGAGCTTGGGAAGTGAGTCAGTTGTTGTTCGCTGATGATACAGCGCTGGTGGCTGATTCATGTGAGAAACTGCAGAAGCTGTTGACTGAGTTTGGTAAAGTGTGTGAAAGAAGAAAGTTAAGAGTAAATGTGAATAGGAGCAAGGTTATTAGGTACAGTAGGATTGAGGGTCAAGTCAATTGGGAGGTAAGTTTGAATGGAGAAAAACTGGAGGAAGTAAAGTGTTTTAGATATCTGGGAGTGGATCTGGCAGCGGATGGAACCATGGAAGCGGAAGGGGATCATATGGTGGGGGAGGGGGCGAAAATCCTGGGAGCCTTGAAGAATGTGTGGAAGTCGAGAACATTATCTCGGAAAGCAAAAATGGGTATGTTTGAAGGAATAGTGGTTCCAACAATGTTGTATGGTTGCGAGGCGTGGGCTATGGATAGAGTTGTGCGCAGGAGGATGGATGTGCTGGAAATGAGATGTTTGAGGACAATGTGTGGTGTGAGGTGGTTTGATCGAGTAAGTAACGTAAGGGTAAGAGAGATGTGTGGAAATAAAAAGAGCGTGGTTGAGAGAGCAGAAGAGGGTGTTTTGAAATGGTTTGGGCACATGGAGAGAATGAGTGAGGAAAGATTGACCAAGAGGATATATGTGTCGGAGGTGGAGGGAACGAGGAGAAGTGGGAGACCAAATTGGAGGTGGAAAGATGGAGTGAAAAAGATTTTGTGTGATCGGGGCCTGAACATGCAGGAGGGTGAAAGGAGGGCAATGAATAGAGTGAATTGGATCGATGTGGTATACTGGGGTTGACGTGTTGTCAGTGGCTTGAATCAGGGCATGTGAAGCGTCTGGGGTAAACCATGGAAAGCTGTGTAGGTATGTATATTTGCGTGTGTGGACGTATGTATATACATGTGTATGGGGGTGGGTTGGGCCATTTCTTTCGTCTGTTTCCTTGCGCTACCTCGCAAACGCGGGAGACAGCGACAAACCAAAAAAAAAAAAGAATATATATATATATATATATATATATATATATATATATATATATATATATATATATGTTAAGAGTAAATGTGAATAAGAGCAAGGTTATTAGGTACAGTAGGGTTGAGGGTCAAGTCAATTGGGAGGTAAATTTGAATGGAGAATAACTGGAGGAAGTAAAGTGTTTTAGATATCTGAGAGTGAATCAGGCAGCGGATAGAACCATGGAAGCGGAGTGAATCATAGGGTGGGGGAGAGGGTGAAAATCCTGGGAGCCTTGAAGAATGTGTGGAAGTCGAGAACATTATCTCGGAAAGCAAAAATGGGTATGTTTGAAGGAATAGTGGTTCCAACAATGTTGTATGGTTGCGAGGCGTGGGCTATGGATAGAGTTGTGCGCAGGAGGGTGGATGTGCTGGAAATGAGATGTTTGAGGACAATATGTGGTGTGAGGTGGTTTGATCGAGTAAGTAATGTAAGGGTAATGGAAATAAAAAGAGCGTGGTTGAGAGAGCAGAAGAGGGTGTTTTGAAATGGTTTGGGCACATGGAGAGAATGAGTGAGGAAAGATTGACCAAGAGGATATATGTGTCGGAGGTGGAGGGAACGAGGAGAAGTGGGAGACCAATTTGGAGGTGGAAAGATGGAGTGAGAAAGATTTTGAGTGATCGGGGCCTGAACATGCAGGAGGGTGAAAGGCGGGCAAGGAATAGAGTGAATTGGATTGATGTGGTATACCGGGGTCGACGTGTTGTCAATGGATTGAATCAGGGCATGTGAAGCGTCTGGGGTAAACCATGGAAAGTTCTGTGGGGCCTGGATGTGGAAAGGGAGCTGTGGTTTCGGGCATTATTGCATGACAGCTAGAGCTGAGTGTGAACGAATGGGGCCTTTGTGGTCTTTTCCTAGCACTACCTCGCACACATGAGGGGGGAGGGGGATGTTATTCCATGTGTGGCGAGGTGGCGATGGGAATGAATAAAGGCAGACAGTATGAATTGTGTGCATGTGTATAAATGTATGTGTCTGTGTGTGTATATATATGTGTACATTGAGATGTATGGGTATGTATATTTGCGTATGTGGACGTGTATGTATATACATGTGTATGGGGGTGGGCTGGGCCATTTCTTTCGTCTGTTTCCTTGCGCTACCTCGCAAACGCGGGAGACAGCGACAAAGCAAAATAATAATAATAATAGTATATATATATATATATATATATATATATATATATATATATATATATATATATATATATATATATATATATATATATATATATATATATATATCATCCCTGGGGGTAGGGGATTAAGAATACTTCCCACGTATTCCCTGCGTGTCGTAGAAGGCGACTAAAAGGGGAGGGAGGGGGGGGCTGGAAATCCTCCCCTCTCGTTTTATTCTTTTTCTTTTTTAATTTTCTAAAAGGAGGAACAGAGAAGGGGGCCAGGTGAGGATATTCCACAAAGGCCCAGTCCTCTGTTCTTAATATATATATATATATATATATATATTTTTTTTTTTTTTTTTTCATACTATTCGCTATTTCCCGCATTAGCGAGGTAGCGTTAAGAACAGAGGACTGGGCCTTTGAGGGAATATCCTCATATGGCCCCCTTCTCTGTTCCTTCTTTTGGAAAATTTAAAAAAAAAAAAAATGAGAGGGGAGGATTTCCAGCCCCCCGCTCCATATATATATATATATATATATATATATATATATATATATATATATATATATATATATATATATATATATATATATATATATATATATATATATATATATATATATCTTTCTTTTCTTTCAAACTATTCGCTATTTCCCGCGTTAGCGAGGTAGCTTTAAGAACAGAGGACTGGGCCTTTGAGGGAATACCCTCACCTGGCCCCCTTCTCTGTTCCTTCTTTTGGAAAATTAAAAAAAAAAAAAAAACGAGAAGGGAGATTTTCAGCCCCACGCTCCCTCCCCTTTTAGTCACCTTCTACGACACGCAGGGAATACGTGGGAAGTATTCTTTATATATATATATATATATATATATATATATATATATATATATATATATATATATATATATATATATATATATATATATATATATATATATATATATATATATATATATATATATATATATATATATATATATATATATATATATATATATATATATATATATATATATATATATATATATATATATATATATATATATATATATATATATATATATTCTTTCAAACTATTCGCCATTTCCCGTGTTAGCGAGGTAGCGTTAAGAACAGAGGACTGGGCCTTTGAGGGAAAATCGTCACCTGGCCCCCTTCTCCGTTCCTTCTTTTGGAAAATTAAAAAATAAAGCGAGAGGGGAGGATTTCCAGCCCCCCGCTCCCTTCCCTTTTAGTCGCCTTCTACGACACGCAGGGAATACGTGGGAAGTATTCTTTCTCCCCTATCCGTAGGGATGATATATATATATATATATATATATATATATATATATATATATATATATATATATATATATATATATATATATATATATATATATATATATATATATATATATATATATATATATACGTATATATATATACCTCGCTAACGCGGGAGACAGCGACAAAGCAAAACAAATAATATAAATAAACAATATATACATATACAAGTATACGCATGTAAGTAGGAGAAATGGCCACAGAGCGTTATTGGATTACGTGGTAATTGATAGTGCTTGAAAGAGAGACTTTTGGGTGTTAGTGTGCTGAGAGGGGCAACTGGAGGGATGCCTCGTAGAGGCGAAGGTGAAGATATGTTGAGGTTTTCAGAAAAGAATAGAGAATGTTCGGGTGAAGAGAGTGGTGAGAGTAAGTGAGCTTGGAAAGAAGACTCTGAGATTGAGTGCAGAATGAAGAAAGGTGAGAGTAAATGACGTAAGGGAGTGGGGGAGGAATGGAATGTATTTAGGGAAGCAATGATGGCTTGCGCAAAGGATGCTTGTGGCATGAGAAAGGTAGGAGGTGGGCAGATTAGACAGGGTAACGAGTGGTGGGATGAAGAAGTAAGATTGTTAGTGAAAGAGAAGAGAGAGGTGACTGGACAATTTTTGCAGGAAAGTAATGCAAATGACTGAGAGATGTATAAAAAGAAAGAGGGAAAAGGTCAAGAGAAAGGTGCAAGAGGTGAAAAAGAGGACAAATGAGAGTTGGGGTGAGAGAGTATCATTAAATTTTAGGGAGAATAAAAAGATGTTTCGGAGGGAGGTTTATATCCTCTTTGTCAATCTTTCTTCACTCATTCCATGTCATCAAACCATTTCAATACACCCTCTTCTGCTCTCTCAACCACACTCTTCTTATTACCACAGATCCTTTCATTACTTATCCTTTCATTACTTACACGATCAAACCTCCTCACACCACAAATTTTCCTCAAACATTTCATTTCCAACACATGCACCTCCCTCCGCACAACTCTATCTATAGCCCATGCCTCGCAACCATATAACATTGCTGGAACCACTATTCCTTCAAATATACCCATTTTTGCTCTACGAGATAACGTTCTCGCCTTCCACACATTCTTCAGCACTCCCAGAACCTTCGCCCCCTCTCCCACCCTGTGGCTCACTTCCGCTTCCATGGTTCCATCCGCTGCTAGATCCATTCTCAGATATTTACACCACTTCACTTCCTCCAGTTTTTCTCCATTCAAACTTACTTCCCAACTGACTTGTCCTTCAACTCGACTGAACCTAATAACCTTACTCTTATTCATATTTACTCCAAGCTTTCTTTTTTCACATACTTTACCTAACTCAGTCACCACCTACTGCATTTTCTCACCCGAATCAGCCACCAGCGGTGTAACATCAGCGAACAACAACTGACTCACTTCACAAGCCCTCTCATCCACAACAGACTGCATACTTTGCCCTCTTTCCAAAATTCTTGCATTCACCTCCTTAACAACCCTATCCATAAACAAATTAAACAACCATGGAGACATCACACACCCCTGCCGCAAACCAACATTCACTAGGAACCAATCACGTTCCTTTCTTCCTACTCGTGCACATGCCTTACATCTTCGATATAAACTTTTCGCTGCTTCTAGCAACTTATATCCCACACTATATACTCTTAATATCTTCCACAGATCACCTCTATCAACTCTATCATATGGCTTCACCAGATCCATAAATGCTACACACAGATCCCTTTATTTTTCTAAGTATTTCTCACATACATTCTTCAAAGCAAACACCTGATCCACACATCCTCTACCACTTCTCAAACCAGAATGCTCTTCCCCAGTCTGATGCTCTATACATGCTTTCACCCTCTCAATCAATACCCTTACATAGAATTTCCCAGGAATACTCAACAAACTTATATCTCTGTAATTTGAACACTCATCTTTATCCTCTTTGCCTTTATACAATGGCACTATTCATGCATTCCGCCAATCCTCAGGCACTTCACCATGAACCATACATACATTGAATATTCTCAACAACCAGTCAACAAGGCAATCACCCCCTTTTTTTTAATACACTAGACTGCAATATCATCCAAAACCGTCGCCTTGCCGGCTTTCATCATTCACAAAGCTTTCCCTGCCTCTTCTTAGCTTACCAAACCATTCTCCCTGACCCTCTCACTTTTCACACCACCTCGACCAAAACACCCTATATCCGCCACTCTCTCATCAAACACATTCAACAAACCTTCAAAATACTCACTCCATCTCCTTCTCACTTCACCACTACTTGCTAGTACCTCCCCATTGGCCTCCTTCACCGATGTTCCCATTTGTTCTCTTGTCTTACGCACTTTATTTACCTCCTTCCAAAACATCTTTTTATTCTCCCTAAAATTTAACGATACTCTCTCTGTCCAACTCTCATTTATTCTTTTTTCACCTATTGCACATTTCTCTTGACTTACTTCTTTCTTTTATACATCTCCCAATCATTTGCACTCTTTCCCTGCAAAAATCGTCCAAATGCCTCTCTTCTCTTTCACTAACAATCTTACTTCTTTATCCCATCACTCCCTATCCTTTCTTATCTGTCCACCTCCCACGCTTCTCATGCCACAGGCATCTTTTGCGGAAGCCATCACTGCTTCCCTAAATACATTCCATCCTCCCACACTTCCCTTACGTCATTTGCTCTCACCTTTTTCCATTCTGCATTCAATCTCTCCTGGTACTTCCTCACACAAGCCTCCTTTCCAAGCTCACCTACTCTTACCACTCTCTTCACCCCAACATTCTGTCTTGTTTTCTGAAAACCTCTATAAATCTTCACCTTTGCCTCCATAAGATAATCATCAGACACCCTTCCAGTTGTCCCTCTCAGCACATTAACGTCTAAAAGTCACTCTTTCATGTGCCTATCATTTAGCGCGTAATCCAGTAACGCTCTCTGGCCATCTCTCCTACTTACATAATTACTTATCTGCTTAAGTATTTCTCTTTCAAACCAGGTATTCCCAATCACCAGCACTTTTCAGAACACTAATGTACAAGCTCTTCACCATTTCCATTTACAACAGTGAACACCCCATGAACAACATTTGGTAAACATGTTTACCAAATGGCGTCCTAGCTTCGTCTCTTCGATGTATATCAACTGACTTATATTTCTCTCTTGTGTCTCCCCTGATGATGTGATTATTACACGAAAGTGCACTTGGGAACTTATCATGTTTCATTTTCCCCGTGGACTCATAGGAATACCTTGATCACGCGCAAAATTGTGATCCTTTCCAATATATATATATATATATATATATATATATATATATATATATATATATATATATATATATATATATATATATATATATATATATATATTTATATTTATCTATTTATTATACTTTGTCGCTGTCTCCCGCGTTTGCGAGGTAGCGCAAGCAAACAGACGAAAGAAATGGCCCAACCCACCCCCATACACATGTATATACATACGTCCACACACGCAAATATACATACCTACACAGCTTTCCATGGTTTACCCCAGACGCTTCACATGCCCTGATTCAATCCACTGACAGCACGTCAACCCCGGTATACCACATCGCTCCAATTCACTCTATTCCTTGCCCTCCTTTCACCCTCCTGCATGTTCAGGCCCCGATCACACAAAATCTTTTTCACTCCATCTTTCCACCTCCAATTTGGTCTCCCTCTTCTCCTCGTTCCCTCCACCTCCGACACATATATCCTCTTGGTCAATCTTTCCTCACTCATCCTCTCCATGTGCCCAAACCACTTCAAAACACCCTCTTCTGCTCTCTCAACCACGCTCTTTTTATTTCCACACATCTCTCTTACCCTTACGTTACTCACTCGATCAAACCACCTCACACCACACATTGTCCTCAAACATCTCATTTCCAGCACATCCATCCTCCTGCGCACAACTCTATCCATAGCCCACGCCTCGCAACCATACAACATTGTTGGAACCACTATTCCTTCAAACATACCCATTTTTGCTTTCCGAGATAATGTTCTCGACTTCCACACATTCTTCAAGGCCCCCAGAATGTTCGCCCCCTCCCCCACCCTATGATCCACTTCCGCTTCCATGGTTCCATCCGCTGCCAGATCAACTCCCAGATATCTAAAACACTTCACTTCCTCCAGTTTTTCTCCATTCAAACTCACCTCCCAATTGACTTGACCCTCAACCCTACTGTACCTAATAACCTTGCTCTTATTCACATTCACTCTTAACTTTCTTCTTCCACACACTTTACCAAACTCAGTCACCAGCTTCTGCAGTTTCTCACATGAATCAGCCACCAGCGCTGTATCATCAGCGAACAACAACTGACTCACTTCCCAAGCTCTCTCATCCCCAACAGACTTCATACTTGCCCCTCTTTCCAAAACTCTTGCATTTACCTCCCTAACAACCCCATCCATAAACAAATTAAACAACCATGGAGACATCACACACCCCTGCCGGAAACCTACATTCACTGAGAACCAATCACTTTCCTCTCTTCCTACACGTACACATGCCTTACATCCTCGATAAAAACTTTTCACTGCTTCTAACAACTTTCCTCCCACACCATATATTCTTAATACCTTCCACAGAGCATCTCTATCAACTCTATCATATGCCTCCTCCAGATCCATAAATGCTACATACAAATCCATTTGCTTTTCTAAGTATTTCTCACATACATTCTTCAAAGCAAACACCTGATCCACACATCCTCTACCACTTCTGAAACCACACTGCTCTTCCTCAATCTGCTGCTCTGTACATGCCTTCACCCTCTCAATCAATACCCTCCCATATAATTTACCAGGAATACTCAACAAACTTATACCTCTGTAATTTGAGCACTCACTCTTATCCCTTTTGCCTTTGTACAATGGCACTTTGCACGCATTCCGCCAATCCTCAGGCACCTCACCATGAGTCATACATACATTAGATAACCTTACCAACCAGTCAACAATACAGTCACCCCCTTTTTTAATAAATTCCACTGCAATACCATCTAAACCTGCTGCCTTGCCGGCTTTCATCTTCCGCAAAGCTTTCACTACCTCTTCTCTGTTTACCAAATAATTTTCCCTAACCCTCTCACTTTGCACACCACCTCGACCAAGACACCCTATATCTGCCACTCTATCATCAAACACATTCAACAAACCTTCAAAATACTCACTCCATCTCCTTCTCACATCACCACTACTTGTTTTATATATATATATATATATATATATATATTTTATTTTCTTTTTATTATACTTTGTCGCTGTCTCCCGCGTTTGCGAGGTAGCGCAAGGAAACAGACGAAAGAAATGGCCCAACCCCCCCCATACACATGTATATACATACGTCCACACACGCAAATATACATACCTACACAGCTTTCCATGGTTTACCCCAGACTCTTCACATGCCCTGCTTCAATCCACTGACAGCACGTCAACCCCGGTATACCACATCGCTCCAATTCACTCTACTCCTTGCCCTCCTTTCACCCTCCTGCATGTTCAGGCCCCGATCACACCAAATCTTTTTCACTCCATCTTTCCACCTCCAATTTGGTCTCCCTCTTCACCTTGTTCCCTCCACCTCCGACACATATATCCTCTTGGTCAATCTTTCCTCACTCATCCTCTCCATGTGCACAAACCACTTCAAAACACCCTCTTCTGCTCTCTCAACCACGCTCTTTTTATTTCCACACATCTCTCTTACCCTTACGTTACTCACTCGATCAAACCACCTCACACCACACATTGTCCTCAAACATCTCATTTCCAGCACATCCATCCTCCTGCGCACAACTCTATCCATAGCCCACGCCTCGCAACCATACAACATTGTTGGAACCACTATTCCTTCAAACATACCCATTTTTGCTTTCCGAGATAATGTTCTCGACTTCCACACATTCTTCAAGGCCCCCAGGATTTTCGCCCCCTCCCCCACCCTATGATCCACTTCCGCTTCCATGGTTCCATCCGCTGCCAGATCCACTCCCAGATATCTAAAACACTTCACTTCCTCCAGTTTTTCTCCATTCAAACTCACCTCCCAATTGACTTGACCCTCAACCCTACTGTACCTAATATCCTTGCTCTTATTCACATTCACTCTTAACTTTCTTCTTCCACACACTTTACCAAACTCAGTCACCAGCTTCTGCAGTTTCTCACATGAATCAGCCACCAGCGCTGTATCATCAGCGAACAACAACTGACTCACTTCCCAAGCTCTCTCATCCCCAACAGACTTCATACTTGCCCCTCTTTCCAAAACTCTTGCATTTACCTCCCTAACAACCCCATCCATAAACAAATTAAACAAACATGTAGACATCACACACCCCTGCCGCAAACCTACATTCACTGAGAACCAATCACTTTCCTCTCTTCCTACACGTACACATGCCTTACATCCTCGATAAAAACTTTTCACTGCTTCTAACAACTTTCCTCCCACACCATATATTCTTAATACCTTCCACAGAGCATCTCTATCAACTCTATCATATGCCTCTCCAGATCCATAAATGCTACATACAAATCCATTTGCTTTTCTAAGTATTTCTCACATACATTCTTCAAAGCAAACACCTGATCCACACATCCTCTACCACTTCTGAAACCACACTGCTCTTCCCCAATCTGCTGCTCTGTACATGCCTTCACCCTCTCAATCAATACCCTCCCATATAATTTACCAGGAATACTCAACAAACTTATACCTCTGTAATTTGAGCACTCACTCTTATCCCCTTTGCCTTTGTACAATGGCACTATGCACGCATTCCGCCAATCCTCAGGCACCTCACCATGAGTCATACACACATTAAATAACCTTACCAACCAGTCAACAATACAGTCATCCCCTTTTTTAATAAATTCCACTGCAATACCATCCAAACCCGCTGCCTTGCCGGCTTTCATCTTCCGCAAAGCTTTCACTACCTCTTCTCTGTTTACCAAATCATTTTCCCTAACCCTCTCACTTTGCACACCACCTCGACCAAAACACCCTATATCTGCCACTCTATCATCAAACACATTCAACAAACCTTCAAAATACTCACTCCATCTCCTTCTCACATCACCACTACTTGTTATCACCTCCCCACTTGCGCCCTTCACCGAAGTTCCCATTTGCTCCCTTGTCTTACGCACTTTATTTACCTCCTTCCAGAACATCTTTTTATTCTCCCTAAAATTTAATGATACTCTCTCACCCCAACTCTCATTTGCCCTTTTTTTCACCTCTTGCACCTTTCTCTTGACCTCCTGTCTCTTTCTTTTATACATCTCCCACTCAATTGCATTTTTTCCCTGCAAAAATCGTCCAAATGCCTCTCTCTTCTCTTTCACTAATACTCTTACTTCTTCATCCCACCACTCACTACCCTTTCTAATCAACCCACCTCCCACTCTTCTCATGCCACAAGCATCTTTTGCGCAATCCATCACTGATTCCCTAAATACATCCCATTCCTCCCCCACTCCCCTTACTTCCGTTGTTCTCACCTTTTTCCATTCTGTACTCAGTCTCTCCTGGTACTTCCTCACACAGGTCTCCTTCTCAAGCTCACTTACTCTCACCACCCTCTTCACCCCAACATTCACTCTTCTTTTCTGAAAACCCATACAAATCTTCACCTTAACCTCCACAAGATAATGGTCAGACGTCCCTGCAGTTGCACCTCTCAGCACATTAACATCCAAAAGTCTCTCTTTCGCACGCCTGTCAATTAACACGTAATCCAATAACGCTCTCTGGCCATCTCTCCTACTTACATAAGTATACTTATGTATATCTCGCTTTTTAAACCAGGTATTCCCAATCATCAGTCCTTTTTCAGCACATAAATCTACAAGCTCTTCACCATTTCCATTTACAACACTGAACACCCCATGTATACCAATTATTCCCTCAACTGCCACATTGTGGCACACATATATATATATATATATATATATATATATATATATATATATATATATATATATATATATATATATATATATATATATATATATATATATATATATATATATATATATATATATAATCATGGATGTGATAAGTACGGGATTGCTAAAGTTATTGGAAAGATATACTAATAAATGAAACAGACGATAAAAATCATAAGAGCATGAGGAAAAGCTACTTATTAATGCATCAATAATTATATTAAGCATGACAACTGCAAGAGATAATCTGGTATCCACCTACCAATATTCTGTTGTCCACCTAACAATATTCTGGCATCCACCTACCAATATTCTGGTATCCACCTACCGATAAATTCATCAAGATGTTCACTACGAACTTCCCATACCAACTCATCATGGATGTGTATCAGAAGACTGGCATCAATGTGCTGGTGGGAAGCAAGAGCTGCTCCTGTCTGCACCATTGCAGCTTTGCTTATGTCAGCTCCTGAACCTGGAAAGGCCATACATACACATTGCACTACATCAGTCTTAGAAAATGAGTCACAGTAATTTCCAGAAACCAGAAATATGAGCTTGATCTTCAAAATACATTAAAATGCTCTGATATTATATACTGAAAGGGCTGGGATTCAAGGACATTGAAAAAAATAAACTATCATAAAGTTCATATTCAAGAGTGGTCATATGTGTTGATATGCCACCAACAATTCTCTCAACCATTCTTTCTGATACTGTCTTCTAATCATCAGTACTTCTAATGCTACATAAACTGTGTGGATCAAGTGAATACAGCCACTTAGTTCTTTCACACTTTACATACATGATCACCGTTTCCCACAATAATGAGGTCGAACAAAAACAGTCGAAGAAAGCCACATTCACTCATATCCACTTTCTAGCTGTCGTTGGTCAAATGCACCAAAACCACGACCTCCTACTGACAACCAAACTGCACAAACCATTCCATGGTTTCTCCTAACCACTTCACATGCCGTAGTTCAGTTCACTGACATCACGTAAATCCCTGCTTAACACAGCCTTTCAATGCACTCTCTCCCGTGAAAGCCTTTTACCCTCCTACATGTATGGACCTTATTCACTCAAAATCTTTTTCACTCCATCCTTTCATCACCAATTTGGTCTCCCACTCCCCTTGTCCCCACCACTTCTAACACATATATCTTCTACGTCAAACTCTCCTCACTCTTTCTCTCAAAATGACCAAACCATTTCGGCATATCCTTTTCAGCTCTCTCAACCACACTCTTTTTACTACCACATCTCTTTCTTACCCTTTTGTTGCTTACCCAATCAAATCACCTCACACTAAATACTGTCCTGAAACATATCATTTCCAGTACATTCAACCTTGCCCTCACAACCTCATCTATATCCTATCCATAAAAAATAGCTGGAGCTAAAGTACCTTCAAGCGTACCAATTTTTGCCCTCCCAAGTAAGGACCAACTTTTCTACACATTCTTCCGTGCTCCCAGAATCTTCATACTCTCACTCACGCTTTGGCTTGCTTTCGCTTGCATGGTTCCATTTGCTGTCATGTTCTATCTCAGGTACCTAAAACACTTTACATCCTCTAAAGTATTTCCAATCAAGCTCACAACCCAACTAATCTGTCCTTCTACCCTGCTAACCTAATTACCTTGATTTTAATTACATTTACTCTCAACTTCTTTTCACACTCACTTCTAAAATCTTAGTAGTAGTAGTTAGTAGACATTTAAAGACCAGGAATGTATATCACCAGTACTACCCACCTTGGTATTAGGTGGGTTAGTGACGGGTACATAGTCAGCCAGCACTCCTCTGACACACGTAACGTTCTTTTCTTTCTGCCTCACCCACAGGTGTACTACTGGCATTCTTTCCACAAACATACAATCTCTCTTTGTCACACATAACACTTGATAACATTTAACTCAAAATTCATATCTCCAGATTTTCCTGTGATGAGCATTACGCACTAACCCTGCCTTTTGGCAAAATGGTAAGAACAATAGATAGAAGTAGTAGGTAGGAACATTTAGGCAGGAGCGTTACGTAGAAGTAGTCAGTAGGAACAGTAAAGAGGGGACTCTGCAAACACTATGCTGAGTTGCCTTCTGCCAGTTGCCTGTTAAAGGGGAGGCACTAAAGACTAGAAGTGGCACTGGATTTCACTAGTTATGGAGACTTTATTGCTGTGGTCACCCCTTTGAGAGAGTTCCAGCGGGGAACAGGTGTCACAGATATATATAGATAGATCGATAAAAGTTCTGCAGTTTCTCACTTGGGTTTGCTGACATTGCTCTGTCATCAGCAAACAACAACTGACTCACATCCCAGGTCCCCTCACCCCCAAGACTCATCCTCGCCCTTCTCTTCAAGACTCTTGCATTTCTCACCCTAACCACCCCATCCATAAACAAATTTAACAGCAAAGAAGACATCACACATCCCTGCCACACCATTTATTCTTAAGACCTTCCACATGGCCTCTGTATCAACCTTGTCATATGTTTTCTCCAGATCCATAAATACCACATACAAATCCTTCTGTCGCTAAGCATTTCCCACACACATTCTTTAAAGCAACAACCTGACCCACACATCCTCTACCACTTCTACATCCACACTTTTTCTTCCAAGTTAGATGCTCTGAACATGTCTTCGCCCTCTCAATCATCACTCTCTAATACGACTTACCTGGTACGCTCAACAAACTTATACCTCTATAATTTGAACACTCACTTTTATCCCCTTGTATTTATACAATGGCACTATACATGCATTCTGCCAATCCTTAGGCACTTCACATAGTCCATACATACAATGAAAATCCTAATTAACCAATCAACAACACAGTAATCCCTTTCTTAAAAGCTTCAACAACAGTACCATCCACTCCAGTCACCTGGCTCACGCACGGCTTTCACCACCTCTTCTCTCTTCACCAATCCACTATCCATTACTTTCTAATTTCATATATCAATCCGACCCAAACACCCTACATCTGATACCCTATCATCAGATGCATTCAACAGTCTCTCAAAATACTCAATCCATCTCCTCCTCACCTCATCACTATCTGTTACCACTTTCCCTTTTGCCTCTTTCACGAATGTTCCCTTTTGTTCTCTTGTATTTCTGCACACTATTAACCTCCTTCCATAACAACTCATTCTCCATGATACCGATAATCGCTTACCACAACTCCTAATTTAACCTCTTTTTCAACCCCTACACCTTCTTTTTGACTTCTTGCCACTTTCTCTTACACAATTCCCATTCATTTCCACTCCTTCCCTTTAATTACCGCACATGTACCTCTTTTTTTTTCTTTTTCACTAGCAATTTTACTTTGTTATATCCCACTCACTAACCTTTCTAACCATGCCAGCAATGCTTCCCTAAATACCTCCCATTCCTTACCCACTCCAGTAGCTTCATTTACTCTCACCTTCAGCCATTCTACAATCAATCTCTCCTACTATTTCTTCAAACAAGTCTCTCAGCCAATCTCACTTACTTTCACCATTCTCCTCTCATCCACAGTTTCCTCTTTCCCAAAATCTTCTACATATCTTCACCTTTGCTTACAGAAGAGAGTGATCAAACATCCTACCAGCTACCGCTCTCATTACATTCAAATCCGATAGTCTTTCTTTTGCATGTTTATCATTTAGCAAGCACTTAGAAAAAAAATCACTGACATCTATTCACATATGTTTACTTGTTACAAGGGGTCACAGTGGTGCGCATGATCTAGCATATGCATAAAACAGTGAGGAAAATGAAACATGATAAGTTCCCAAGTGCACTTTCGTGTAATGATCACATCGCTAGGGGAGATACTAGAATGAGATAGAAGACGTAGAACAGTAAGTTGATAAACAAGGAAGAGACGTAGCTAAGACACGACTGGTAAACAAGCGTTATCGGATGGTAGTGTTCGGGTTGATGGTGTTCAGTTTGGCGGTGTTCGGGTCTGTCATCATGTTTGTCATGGAATCCTTTTATGTGGACAGGAAAGGGAGCTGTTCACAAATTTTGCTTACGACAAAGCTATCCAGTTTATATAGTGAAGGTCTATACAAACTGGGTAGCTTTATCGTAGGCAAAAATTTTTAAATAGTTCCCTTTCTTGTCCACATGAAAAAAAAATATATATATAACAGGCATGATGCCAGACCCGAACACCATCATCCAGTAACGCTTGTTTACCAATGGCGTCTTAGCTGTGTCTCTTCCTTGTATAACATCTGACAGTTATACGTCTTCTATCTCATCCTTGTATTTCCACTGACGATGTGATCATTACACGAAAGTGCACTTGATAATTTTCTGTGTTTCATTTTCCTCATCGTTTTATGCGTGTGTACTTGTGTGTAAACCTTTTTTAAACCAGGTATTCCCATCAATAGTCCTTTTTCATCACACAACTCCACAAGCTGTTGAACATTTCCATTCATACTATTGAATATCCCATTCCCTTCTCCAATTATACCCTCAACTGCCACATTACTCGCCTTCACATTTAAGTTACGCATCACTAATACCCAGCCTCTTGCATCTTACTAAGCTGCTCCCAAAACACATGCCTCTCATGATCTTTCTTCTCATGACCAGGCGCATAAGCACCAATAATCAAACATCTCACCCAGTTCAT
>NC_092271.1:8264364-8276864 GCF_036320965.1 Panulirus ornatus | reverse complement strand
TGACTTGACCCTCAACCATACTGTACCTAATAACCTTGCTCTTATTCACATTTACTCTTAACTTTCTTCTTTCACACACTTTATCAAACTCAGTCACCAACTTCTGCAGTTTCTCACATGAATCAGTCACCAGCACTGTATCATCAGCGAACAACAACTGACTCACTTCCCAAGCTCTCTCATCGAAAACAGACTGCATACTTGACCCTCTTTCCAAAATTCTTGCATTCACCTCCCTAACAACACCATCCATAAACAAATTAAACAACCATGGAGACATCACACACCCCTGCCGCAAACCTACATTCACTGAGAACCAATCACTTTCCTCTCTTCCTACACGTACACATGCCTTATATCCTCGATAAAAACTTTTCACTGCTTCTGACAACTTGCCTCCAACACCATATATTCTTAATACATTCCACAGAGCATCTCTATCAACTCAATTATATGCCTTCTCCAGATCCATAAATGCTACATACAAATCCATTTGTTTTTCTAAGTATTTCTCACATACATTCTTCAAAGCAAATACCTGATCCACACATCCTCTACCACTTCTGAAACCACACTGCTCTTCCCCAGTCTGATGCTCTGTACATGCCTTCACCCTCTCAATCAATACCCTTCCATATAATTTACCAGGAATACTCAACAAACTTATACCTCTGTCATTTGAGCACTCACTCTTATCCCCTTTGCCTTTGTACAATGGCATTATACAAGCATTCCGCCAATCCTCAGGCACCTCATCATGAATCATACATACACTAAATAACCTTACCAACTAGTCAACAATACAGTCAACCCCCTTCTTAATAAATTCCACTGCAATACCATCCAAACCTGCTGCCTTGCCGGCTTTCATCTTCCGCAAAGCTTTTACTACCTCTTCTCTGTTTACCAAATCATTTTCCCTAACCCTCTCACTTTGCACACCACTTCGACCAAAACACCCTATATCTGCCACTCTATCATCAAACACATTCAACAGATCTTCAAAATACTCACTCCATCTCTTTCTCACATCACCACTAGTTGTTATCACCTCCCCATTAGCCCCCTTCACTGAAGTTCCCACTTGCTCCCTTGTCTTACGCACTTTATTTACCTCCTTCCACAACATCTTTTTATTTTCCCTAAAATTTAATGATACTCTTTCACCCCAACTCTCATTTGCCCTCTTTTTCACCTCTTGTACCTTTCTCTTGACCTTCTGCCTCTTTCTTTTATACATCTCCCGCTCATTTGCATTTTTTCCCTACAAAAATCGTCCAAATGCCTCTCTTTTCTTTCACTAATAATCTCACTTCTTCATCCCACCACTCACTACCCTTTCTAATCAACCCACCTCCCACGCTTCTCATGCCACAAGCATCTTTTGCACAAGCCATCACTGCTTCCCTAAATACATCCCATTCCTCCCCCACTCCCCTTACCTCCTTTGTTCTCACCTTTTTCCATTCTGTACTCAGTCTCTCCTGGTACTTCCTCATACAAGTCTCCTTTCCAAGCTCACTTACTCTCACCACTCTTTTCACCCCAACATTCACTCTTCTTTTCTGAAAACCCCTACAAATCCTCACCTGCGTCTCCACAAGATAATGATCAGACGTCCCTCCAGTTGCACCTCTCACCACATTAACATCCAAAAGTCTCTCTTTCGCGCGCCTATCAATTAACACGTAATCAAATAACGCTCTCTGGCCATCTCTCCTACTTACATACGTATACTTATGTATATCTCTCTTTTTAAACCAGGTATTCCCAATCACCAGTCCTTTTTCAGCACATAAATCTACAAGCTCTTCACCATTTCTATTTAAAACACTGAACACTCCATGCATACCAATTATTCCCTCAACTGCCACATTGCTCACCTTTGCATTCAAATCACCCATCACTATAACCCGGTCTTGTCCATCAAAACCACTAACACACTCATTCAGCTGCTCCCAAAACACTTGCCTCTCATGATCTTTCTTCTCATGCCCAGGTGCATATGCACCAATAATCACCCATCTCTCTCCATCCACTTTCAGCTTTACCTATATCAATCTAGAATTTACTTTCTTACACTCTATCACATACTCCTACAACTCCTGTTTCAGTAGTACTACTCCTTCCCTTGCTCTTGTCCTCTCACTAACCCCTGACTTTACTCCTAAGACATTCCCAAACCACTCTTCCCCTTTACCCTTGAGCTTCGTTTCACTCAGAGCCAAAACATCCAGGTTCCTTTCCTCAAACATACTACCTATCTCTCCTTTTTTCTCATCTTGGTTACATCCACACATCCATCACCCCCTCCTCCCGCGAGGTAGCGCTAGGAAAAGACAAAAGTTCACATTCGTCCACACTCAGTCTCTAGCTGTCATGGATAATGCACCGAAACCACAGCTCCCTTTCCACACTGAGGCCCCAGAAAACTTTCCATGGTTTATCCCAGACGCTTCACATGCCCTCCTAATCCAATCTATTGAGAACACGTCGACCCCACTATACCACATCGTTCCAATTCACTCTATTCCTTGTACGCCTTTCACCCTCCTATATGTTCAGGCCCCGATCGCTCAAAATCTTTTTCACTCCATCCTTCCACCTCCAATTTGGTCTCCCACTTCTCCTCGTCCCCCCACCTCTGACACACGATTCCTATTTTTCAATCTTTCCTCATTCATTCTCTTCATGTGACCAAGCCATTTCAATACACCCTCTTCTACTCTCTCAACCACACTCTTTTTGTTACCACACATCTCTCTTACTCTTTCATTACTTACTCGATCAAACCCACACACCGCATATTGTCCTCAAACATTTCATTTCCTACATTTTTCCTCCTCCGCACAATCCTATCTATAGCCCAAGCCCCGCAACCATATAACATTGTTGGAACCGCACTTCTTTCAAACATATACATTTTTGCTCTTCGAGATAACGTTTTCACCTTCCACACATTCTTCAACGCTACAAGAACCTTCGCCCCCTCCCCACCCTGTGACTCACTTCCGCTTCCATGGTTCCATCCGCTACCAAATCCACACTTAGATATCTAAAACGCTTCACTTCCTCCAGTTATTCTCCAATCATACTTACCTCCCAATTGACCTGTCCCTCAACCTTGCTGAACCTAATAACCTTGTTCTTATTCACATTTACTTCCAGCTTTCTTCTTTAAAACACTTTACCAAACTCAGTCACCAGCTCCTGCAGTTTCTCACCAGAATCATCCACCAACGTTGTATCATCAGCAAACAACAACTGACTCACTTCCTAAGCCCTCTCATCGACAGCAGACTGCATACTTGCCCCTCTTTCCAAAACTCTTATATTCACATCCCTAACAACCCCATCCATAAACAAATTAAACAACTATGGAGACATCACGCACCCCTGCCGCAAACCGACATTCACTGGGAACCAATCACTTACCTCTCTTCCTACTCGTCCACATGCCTTACATCCTCGATAAATCTTTTCACTGGTTCTAGTAACTTACCTCCCACACCATATACTCTTAATAACTTCCACAGAGCATCTCTATCAACTCTATATGCCTTCTCCAGATCTATAAATGCCACATGAATATACTTTTTTTCTAAGTATTTCTCACATTCTTCAAAGTAAACACCTGATCCACACATCGTCTACCACTTCTGAAACCTTACTGCTTTTCCCCAATGACTTCGCCCTCTCATAAAATTTCCCATAAATATTCAACAAACGTATACGTCTGTAATTTGAACCCTCACCTTTATCCACTATACCTTTGTAGAATGGTACTATGCATGCATTCCGCCAATCCACAAGCACTTCACCATGCACCATACATACAGTGAATATCCATCCTCACCAACCAGTCAACAACACAGTCACCCCCCTATTCTAATAAATTCCACCGCAATAGCATCCAAACAAGCCACCTTGCCGGCTTTCATCTTCCGCAAAGCTTCCACCACCTCTTCCCTGTTTACCAAACCATTCTCCCTGACCCTCTCACTTCGCACACCACCTCGACCAAAACACCCTATATCAGCCACTCTATCATCAAACACATTCAGCAAACCTTCACAATACTCACTCCATCTCCTCACTTCACCATTACTTGTTTTTACCTCCCCATTAGCCGCCTTCACCGAAGTTGCCATTTGTTCTCTTGTCATACGCACTTTATTTACCTCCTTCCAAAACATCTTATTCTCCCTAAAATTAAACGATACTCTCTCACCCCAACTCTCATTTGCCCTCTTTTTCATCTCTTGCGCCTTTCTCTTGACGTCTTACCTCTTTCTTTGTAAATCTCCCAGTCATTTGCACTATTTCCCTGCAAAAATTGTCCAAATGCTTCTCTCTTCTCTTTAACTAAAAATCTTACATCTTCATCCCACTACTCACTACCTTTTCTAATCATTATTATTATTATCATAATGATAATTGATCGCCGTTTCCCATGTTAGCTAGGTAGCGCCAGGAAACAGACGAAGAATTGCCCATCGCCTCATGTATTCATATATATATACATAAATGCCCATACACGTACACATCCATACATAAACATATCAACAGATACATAAACATTAACATATTCATACTTGCTTGCCTTCATCCTTTATTGGGGCTACCCCATCCCACAGTAAAAAGCATCGCTATCCACTCCTTCAGCGAGGCAGCGACTGGACATGGAGAGAATGAGTGAGGAAAGATTGACAAAGAGGATATATGTGTCAGAGGTGGAGGGAACGAGGAGAAGTGGGAGACCAAATTGGAGGTGGAAGAATGGAGTGAAAAAGATTCTGAGTGATGGGGAGGCGACGGGAATGAATGAGGGGAGAAAGTATGAATTATGTACATGTGTATATATGTAAATGTGTATGTGTGTATATGTGTATATATGTATATGTATATGTATACATTGCGATGTATAGGTATGTATACGTGCGTGTGTCGGCGTGTATGTATATACATGTGTATGTGGGTGGGTTGGGCCATTCTTTCGTCTGTTTCCTTGCGCTACCTCGCTGACGCGGGAGACAGCGACAAAGTATAATAAAAAAAAATAAATAATATTGATAGATAGATAGATAGACAGATGGATATTACACTTGTTCGCCATTTCCCGTGTGAGCAAGGTAGCATCTTGAACAACTGACTGAACCTTAGAGGGAAATATTCTTACTTAGCTCCTTGCTCTATTCCTTCTTTTGGAAAATAATACAGGAGGGGAGGATTTCCTGCTCACCCTCTTAGTTGCCTTTCACAACACGCAGGAAGTATGTGTGCACAAAGATACATAAATGAGATTAACACGAGCACGTGTGGCCATTGCCTGAAAACTCACTTTTATGACCAGCACGCATCACTCTCGTTCACAATAGAAGATAAGCCAAACACATTACATTGTTAACATTATATGTTGGAGTACATAAGAAAATGTGATACATAAAGATACATCATAAAACTTCCTCCAGGTCACGGGGTTGTTGTACGGTGAAGCATCCAGTGTGAGGTGTGTTGTGCAGTACCGATATTTTCTGTTTACCTTCTGGTTCTGTGGGTTTTGTGTAACATCTAATGCGGCCTCTTCAACAAAACAAGACAATGGTGTGAAATTTCATATGAACCTAAAAGTAGAAAAGATGTTGACTGTACTTACTTATGAAGGATGTGATTATATCCATAGCTTCAGGTGGGCTTATCTGGAGAACCTCCGCCAATTTTTCTTGTCCAGCTCCATATATAACAGCATATACAACTCGTTTGGTGCGTTCTCGCTCACTTGGTGTCACCTCAAACACATCCTTCTCCAACCTAAATATCATCATGAAATGTAAATTTTCATGCACAAGCCCAAACAGAAGGTAGGATATACTTAAATTGCCATCAGCCTTTACCACTGTATACTAAATCAACATTGTCCTCAACTTTCATCACTTGTTACGAGATATTAATAAGAGAGACACAGATTTTCAAATTGGTAGACTGTCTTAACCACATTCATATGATATATATATATATCATCAGGGGAGACACAAGAGAGAAATATGACAGTCAGTTGATATACATCGAAGAGACGAAGCTAGGACGCCATTTGGTAAACATGTGATTGTCCAAAACATACAACGAGCGTTCATAAACTTATCATTTTACAAATCTTATCAACAATAAAGTTATCCAATTTGTATAGACCATCACTAATATTAAGATTATAATTCTTTGTGTATTTAATAATAGAAGATTCAGTGATATTTCTCTTGGTAATAGAGTTAGAGTTAATAACTGAGATGGCGTTACTCCAGTCAATAAAATGATCATAGTTTTTAACATGATTAAACAAGGCATTTGATTCTTGTCCCGTTTTTATACTATATTTATGTTGCTTAAGTCTAACAGAAAGATCTTTACCAGTCCGACGAACATAAAATTTATCACAGTTTCCACAAGGAATTTTATAGATGCAACCAAGAGAATTTTCTGGTGAATTACTGATTAAGATATTCTTTATAGTACTATTGTTGCTAAAGGCAACATTTACATTAAAGGATTTAAGCAAAATGGGAAGCAAAGTGAAATTATTATTAAAAGAGAGAACTAAAAGATTCTTGGTGTCAATGGGAGGTTTGGGATCAACTCTATAAGATGATTTCTTTGCTAACTTAGGGGATTTATCAATGAAAGATCTAGGATACTTTAACTTAGATCCAATTGAATATATCTTCTTAAACTCATCATCGATAAACTATGGACGGCAAATACGTAATGCCCCAAGGAACATAGATTGAAATGATGATAATTTAACTCTGTCATGTTGAGATGAGTAATAATGGATATATGAGCATACATTGGTGGGTTTTCTGTATATGCTTAACTTAAACTTGTTTCCTTGTCTATGGATCATGCAATCTAAAAATGGTATCATGCCATTATTTTCATTTTCTACAGTAAATTTGATCTAAGGTACTAAATTAAGTAAGGGGAGAAATATTTGTAAATTTTCATTAGTTGGCCAAACACAAAGAACATCATCTACATACCTAAACCAATTTGCATTAGAAGGTAAGTATCCTTTAGTAATTATGTTTCAAAAAATTCCATATAAAGATTACTTAGTACAGGTGAAAGAGGGTTACCCATTGCCATACCAAATTTTTGAGCATAATAATCTCCATTAAATTGAAATACACAGTCTTTTATACAAAATTTAATCAGTTCAATGAAATTAGACTTTGAAAAAGGTAAATGAATATCATCCAAGACATCAAATAAATATTCTAAAAGGTCATCAACTGGAGCTTTAGTGAAAAGTGAGGAAACATGAAAGCTAATTAGTTTGAAATCAAAATTAACATTGATATTGTTTAGCTTGCTCACTAAATCTTCTATTATTGAATACACAAAGAATCATAATCTTAATATTAGTGATGGTCTATACAAATTAGATAACTTTATTGTTGACAAGATTTGTAAAATGATAAGTTTATGAACGCTCCTTGTATGTTTCGTACAATCACATGTTTACCAAATGGAGTCCTAGCTTCGTCTCTTCGATGTACATCAACTGACTGTTATATTTCTCTCTTGTGTCTCCCCTGATGATGTGAATATTACACGAAAGTGCACTTGGGAACTTTTCGTGTTTCATTTTCCCCGCGGACTCATAGGAATATATATATATATATATATATATATATATATATATATATATATATATATATATATATATATATATATATATATATATATATATATATATATATATATATTATTTAATTTTTTTTATCATACTTGTCGCTGTCTCCCGCGTTTGCGAGGTAGCGCAAGGAAACAGACGAAAGAAATGGCCCCACCCCCCCCCCCCCATACAGATGTACATACATACGTCCACACACGCAAATATACATTCCTACACAGCTTTCCATGATTTACCCCAGACGCTTCACATGCCTTGATTCAATCCACTGACAGCACGTCAACCCCGGTATACCACATCGCTCCAATTCACTCTATCCTTGCCCTCCTTTCACCCTCCTGCATGTTCAGGCCCCGATCACACGAAATCTTTTTCACTCCATCTTTCCACCTCCAATTTGGTCTCCCTCTTCTCCTCGTTCCCTCCACCTCCGACACATATATCCTCTTGGTCAATCTTTCCTCACTCATTCTCTCCATGTGCCCAAACCACTTCAAAACACCCTCTTCTGCTCTCTCAACCACGCTCTTTTTATTTCCACACATCTCTCTTACCCTTACGTTACTCACTCGATCAAACCACCTCACACCACACATTGTCCTCAAACATCTCATTTCCAGCACATCCATCCTCCTGCGCACAATTCTATCCATAGCCCACGCCTCGCAACCATACAACATTGTTGGAACCACTATTCCTTCAAACATACCCATTTTTGCTTTCCGAGATAATGTTCTCGACTTCCACACATTCTTCAAGGCCCCCAGGATTTTCGCCCCCTCCCCCACCCTATGATCCACTTCCGCTTCCGTGATTCCATCCGCTGCCAGATCCACTCCCAGATATCTAAAACACTTCACTTCCTCCAGTTTTTCTCCATTCAAATTCACCTCCCAATTGACTTGACCCTCAACCCTACTGTACCCAATAACCCTGCTCTTATTCACACTTACTCTTAACTTTCTTCTTCCACACACTTTACCAAACTCAGTCACCAGCTTCTGCAGTTTCTCACATGAATCAGCCACCAGCGCTGTATCATCAGCGAACAACAACTGACTCACTTCCCAAGCTCTCTCATCCCCGACAGACTTCATACTTGCCCCTCTTTCCAAAACTCTTGCATTTACCTCCTTAACAACCCCATCCATAAACAAATTAAACAACCATGGAGACATCACACACCCCTGCCGGAAACCTACATTCACTGAGAACCAATCACTTTCCTCTCTTCCTACACGTACACATGCCTTACATCCTCGATAAAAACTTTTCACTGCTTCTAACAACTTGCCTCCCACACCATATATTCTTAATACCTTCCACAGAGCATCTCTATCAACTCTATCATATACCCTCTCCAGATCCATAAATGCTACATACAAATCCATTTGCTTTTCTAAGTATTTCTCACATACATTCTTCAAAGCAAACACCTGATCCACACATCCTCTACCACTTCTGAAACCACACTGCGCTTCCTCAATCTGATGCTCTGTACATGCCTTCACCCTCTCAATCAATACCCTCCCATATAATTTACCAGGAATACTCAACAAACTTATACCTCTGTAATTTGAGCACTCACTCTTATCCCCTTTGCCTTTGTACAATGGCACTATGCACGCATTCCGCCAAACCTCAGGCACCTCACCATGAGTCATACATAAATTAAATAACCTTACCAACTAGTCAATGATATAGTCACCCCCTTTTTTAATGAATACCACTGCAATACCATCCAAACATGCTGCCTTGCCGGCTTTCATCTTCCGCAAAGCTTTTACTACCTCTTCTCTGTTTACCAAATCATTTTCCCTAACCCTCTCACTTTGCACACCACCTCGACCAAAACACCCTATATCTGCCACTCTATCATCAAACACATTCAACAAACCTTCAAAATACTCACACCATCTCCTTCGCACATCACCACTACTAGTTATTTGCTCCCTTGTCTTACGCACTTTATTTACCTCCTTCCAGAACATCATTTTATTTTCCCTAAAATTTAATGATACTCTTTCACCCCAACACTCATTTGCCCTCTTTTTCACCTCTTGCACCTTTCTCTTGACCTCCTGTCTCTTTTATACATCTCCCACTCAATTGCATTTTTTCCCTGCAAAAATCGTCCAAATGCCTCTCTCTTCTCTTTCACTAATAATCTTACTTCTTCATCCCACCACTCACTACCCTTTCTAATCAACTCACCTCCCACTCTTCTCATGCCACAAACATCTTTTGCGCAATCCATCACTGATTCCCTAAATACATCACATTCCTCCCCCACTCCCCTTACTTCCATTGATCTCACCTTTTTCCATTCTGTACTCAGTCTCTCCTGGTACTTCCTCACACAAGTCTCTTTCCCAACCTCACTTACTCTCACCACCCTCTTCATCCCAACATTCACTCTTCTTTTCTGAAAACCCATACAAATCTTCACCTACGTCTCCACAAGATAATGATCAGACATCCCTTCAGTTGCACCTCTCAGCACATTAACATCCAAAAGTCTCTCTTTCGCGCGCCTGTTAATTAACACGTAATCCAATAACGCTCTCTGGCCATCTCTCCTACTTACATACGTATACTTATGTATATCTCTCTTTTTAAACCAGGTATTCCCAAACACCAGTCCTTTTTCAGCACATAAATCTACAAGCTCTTCACCATTTCCATTTACAACACTGAACACCCCATGTATACCAATTATTCCCTCAACTGCCACATTACTCACCTTTGCATTAAAATCACCCATCACTATAACCCGGTCTGGTGCATCAAAACTGTTAACACACTCATTCAGCTGCTCCCAAAACACTTGCCTCTCATGATCTTTCTTCTCATGCCCAGGTGCATATGCACCAATAATCACCCATCTCTCAACCCCTGTTTCAGTAGTACTGCTACTCCTTCCCTTGCTCTTGTCCTCTCACTAACCCCTGACTTTACTCACAAGACATTCCCAAACCACTCTTCCCCTTTACCCTTGAGCTTCGTTTCATTCAGAGCCAAAACATCCAGGTTCCTTTCCTCAAACATACTACCTATCTCTCCTTTTTTCACATCTTGGTTACATCCACACATATTTAGACACCCCAGTCTGAGCCTTCGAGGAGGATGAGCACTCCCTGCGTGACTCCTTCTTCTGTTTCCCATTTTAGAAAGTTAAAAAAATACAAGGAGGGAAGGATTTCTGGCCCCCCGCTCCCGTCCCCTCTAGTCGACTTCTACGACACGCGAGGAATGCGTGGGAAGTATTCTTTTACCCCTATCCCCAGGGATAATATATATATGTATATACACATACATATATATACACATACATACGCACATATACACACACACACACATATACATATATATACATATGAAAAATGCAAGAAATAATTTAGAAACTGAAACTTCTAGCTTGAAATGAAATGAAAAAATGAATGTCACATAATGGTTCAACCTCTGGCTATGGAAAAGGAAAAATGTATAATTTATTTACACAAACGTCAATAGTAGTTCTCATCAATTTACGCTTCAATGTCTAAGCTACATTTTTTCCAATTTCACTATTTATATATATATATATATATATATATATATATATATATATATATATATATATATATATATATATATATATAAATTACAGAGGTAAAAGTTTGTTGAGTATTCCTGTTAAATCATATGGGAGGGTATTGATTGAGAAGGTGAAGACATATACAGAGCATCAGATTGGGGAAGAGCAGTGTGATTTCAAAAGTGGTAGAGGATGTGTGGATCAGGTGTTTGCTTTGAAGAATGTATGTGAGAAATACTTAGAAAAACAAATGGATTTGTATGTAGCATTTATGGATCTGGAGAAGGAATATGATAGAGTTGATAGAGATGCTCTGTGGAAGGTACTAAGAATAGATGGTGTGAGAGGCAAGTTGTTAGAAGCTGTGAAAAGTTTTTATCGAGGATGTAAGGCATGTGTACGTGTAGGAAGAGAGGAAAGTGATTGGTTTTCAGTGAATGTAGGTTTGCGGCAGGGGTGTGTGATGTCTCCATGGTTGTTTAATTTGTTTATGGATGGGGTTGTTAGGGAGGTGAATGCAAGAGTTTTGGAAAGAGGGGCAAGTATGAAGTCTGTTAGGGATGAGAGAGCTTGGGAAGTAAGTCAGTTGTTGTTCGCTGATGATACAGCGCTGGTGGCTGATTCATGTGAGAAACTGCAGAAGCTGGTGACTGAGTTTCGTACAGTGTGTGAAAGAAGAAAGTTAAGAGTAAATGTGAATAAGAGCAAGGTTATTAGGTACAGTAGGGTTGAGGGTCAAGTCAATTGGGAGGTAAGTTTGAATGGAGAAAAACTGGAGAAAGTAAAGTGTTTTAGATATCAGGGAGTGGATCTTGCAGCGGATGGAACCATGGAAGCGGAAGTGAATCATAGGTTGGTGGAGGGGGCGAAAATCCTTGGAGCCTTGAAGAATGTGTATAAACGAAAACATTTTCTCCTAAAGCAAAAACGGCTATGTTCGAAGGAATAGTTGTTCCAACAATGCTGTACGGTTGCGAGGCGTGGGCTATGGATAGAGTTGTGCGCAGGAGGGTGGATGTGCTGGAAATGAGATGTTTGAGGACAATATGTGGTGTGAGGTGGTTTGATCGAGTAAGTAATGTAAGGGTAAGAGAGATGTGTGGAAATAAAAAGAGCGTGGTTGAGAGAGCAGAAGAGAGTGTTTAGAAATGGTTTGGGCACATGGAGAGAATGAGTGAGAAAAGATTGACCAAGAGGATATATGTGTCGGAGGTGGAGGGAACGAGGAAAAGT
>NC_092271.1:8246900-8264264 GCF_036320965.1 Panulirus ornatus | reverse complement strand
ACCGGGGTCGACGTGCTATCAGTTGACTGAACCAGGTCATGTGAAGCGTCTGGGGTAAACCATGGAAAGGTCTGTGAGGCCTGGATTTGGAAAGGGAGCTGGGGTTTCGTTGCATTACACATGGCAGCTAGAGACTGAGTGTGAACGAATGTGGCCTTTTTTTGTCTGTTCCTGGCGCTACCTCGCTGAAGCAGGAGGTAGCGATGCTATTTCCTCTGGGGCGGGGTGGCGCCGGGAATGGATGAAGGGAAACAAGTATATGTACATGTGTATATGTATATGTATGTAAATGTACATGTTGATATGTATATGTATGTAAATGTGGATGTATGGGCGTTTATGTATATATAAATACATATGTGTATATGAGTGGATGGACCATTCTTCGTCTGTTTCCTGGCGCTACCTCGCTGACGAAGGAAGCGATGATCAAGTATATTCCTAATGATAATAATAGGGGATAGGGGAGAAAGAATACTTCCCACGCATTCCTCACGTGTCGTAGAAGGCGACTAAAGGGGACGGGAGCGGGGGGGCCAGAAACCCTCCCCTCCTTGTATTTTAACTTTCTAAAAGGGGAAACTGAAGAAGGAGTCACGCGAGGAGTGCTCATCCTCCTCGAAGACTCAGATTGGGGTGTCTAAATGTGTGTGGATGTAACCAAGATGAGAAAAAAGGAGAGATAGGTAGTATGTTTGAGGAAAGGAACCTGGATGTTTTGGCTCTGAGTGAAACGAAGCTAAAGGATAAAGGGGAAGAGTGGTTTGGGAATGTCTTGTGAGTAAAGTCAGGGGTTAGTGAGAGGACAAGAGCGAGGGAAGGAGTAGCACTACTCCTGAATCAGGAGTTGCGGGAGTATGTGATAGAGTGTAAGAAAGTAAACTCTAGATTGATATGGGTAAAACTGAAAGTTGATGGAGAGAGATGGGTGATTATTGGTGCATATGCACCTGGGCATGAGAAGAAAGATCATGAGAGGCAAGTGTTTTGGGAGCAGCTGAATGAGTGTTTTAGTGGTTTTGATGCACAAGACCGGGTTATAGTGATGGGTGATTTGAATGCAAAGGTGAGTAATGTGGCAGTTGAGGGAATAATTGGTATACATGGAGTGTTCAGTGTTGTAAATGGAAATGGTGAAGAGCTTGTAGATTTATGTGCTGAAAAAGGGCTGGTGATTGGGAATACCTGGTTTAAAAAGAGAGATATACATAAGTATACGTATGTAAGTAGGAGAGATGGCCGGAGAGCGTTATTGGATTACGTGTTAATTGATAGACGCACGAAAGAGAGACTTTTGGATGTTAATGTGCTGAGAGGAGCAACTGGAGGGATGTCTAATCATTAACTTGTGGAAGCGAAGGTGAAGATTTGTGGGGATTTTCAGAAAAGAAGAGAGAATGTTGGGGTGAAGAGAGTGGTGAGAGTAATTGAGCTTGGGAAGGAGACTTGTGTGAGGAAGTACCAGGAGAGACTGAGTACAGAATGGAAAAAGGTGAGAACAAAGGAGGTAAGGGGAGTGGGGGAGGAATGGGATGTATTTAGGGAATCAGTGATGGATTGCGCAAAAGATGCTTGTGGCATGAGAAGCGTGGGAGGTGGGTTGATTAGAAAAGGTAGTGAGTGGTGGGATGAAGAAGTAAGATTATTAGTGAAAGAGAAGAGAGAGGCATTTGAACGATTTTTGCAGGGAAAAAATGCAAATGAGTGTGAGAGGTATAAAAGAAAGAGACAGGAGGTCAAGAGAAAGGTGCAAGAGGTGAAAAAGAGGGCAAATGAGAGTTGGGGTGAGAGAGTATCATTAAATTTCAGGGAGAATAAAAAGATGTTTTGGAAGGAGGTAAATAAAGTGCGTAAGACAAGGGAGCATATGGGAACTTCAGTGAAGGGGGCTAATGGGGAGGTGATAACAAGTAGTGGTGATGTGAGAAGAACATGGAGTGAGTATTTTGAAGGTTTGTTGAATGTGTTTGATGATAGAGTGGCAGATATAGGGTGTCTTGGTCGAGGTGGTGTGCAAAGTGAGAGGGTTAGGGAGAATGATTTGGTAAATAGAGAAGAGGTATTAAAAGCTTTGCGGAAGATGAAAGCCGGCAAAGCAGTAGGTTTGGATGGTATTGCAGTGGAATTTATTAAAAAAGGGGGTTGACTGTATTGTTGACTGGTTGGTAAGGTTATTTAATGTATGTATGATTCATGGCGAGGTGTCTGAGGATTGGCGGAATGCTTGCATAGTGCTATTGTACAAAGGCAAAGGGGATAAGAGTGAGTGCTCAAATTACAGAGGTATAAGTTTGTTTAGTATTCCTGGTAAATTATATGGAAGGGTATTGATTGAGAGGGTGAAGGCATGTACAGAGCATCAGATTGGGGAAGAGCAGTGTGGTTTCAGAAGTGGTAGAGGATGTGTGGATCATGTGTTTGCTTTGAAGAATGTATGTGAGAAATACTTAGAAAAACAAATGGATTTGTATGTAGCATTTATGGATCTGGAGAAGGCATATGATAGAGTTGATAGAGATGCTCTGTGGATGGTATTAAGAATATATGGTGTGGGAGGCAAGTTGTTAGAAGTATTGAAAAGTTTTTATCGAGGATGTAAGGCATGTGTACTTGTAGGAAGAGAGGAAAGTGATTGGTTCTTAGTGAATGTAGGTTTGCGGCAGGGGTGTGTGATGTCTCCATGGTTGTTTAATTTGTTTATGGATGGGGTTGTTAGGGAGGTGAATGCAAGAGTTTTGGAAAGAGGGGCAAGTATGAAGTCTGTTGTGGATGAGAGAGCTTGGGAAGTGAGTCAGTTGTTGTTCGCTGATGATACAGCCCTGGTGGCTGATTCATGTAAGAAACTGCAGAAGCTGGTGACTGAGTTTGGTAAAAGTTGTGAAAGAAGAAAGTTAAGAGTAAATGTGAATAAGAGCAAGGTTATTAGGTACAGTAGGGTTGAGAGTCAAGTCAATTCAAGTCAAGTCAAGTCAAGGGGGTGAAAATTCTGGGAGCCTTGAAGAATGTTTCGAAGTCGAGAACATTATCTCGGAAAGCAAAAATGGGTACGTTTGAAGGAATAGTGGTTCTAGCAATGTTGTATGGTTGCGAGGCGTGGGCTATTGATAGAGTTGTGCGCAGGAGGATGGATGTGCTGGAAATGAGATGTTTGAGGACAATATGTGGTGTGAGGTTGTTTGATCAAGTAAGTAACTTAAGGGTGAGAGAGATGTGTGGAAATAAAAAGAATGTGGTCGAGAGAGCAGAAGAGGGTGTTTTGAAATGGTTTGGTCACATGGAGAGAATGAGTGGGGAAAGATTGACCAAGACGATATATGTGTCAGAGGTGGAGGGAACGAGGAGAAGTGGGAGACCAAATTAGAGGTGGAAGGATGGAGTGAAAAAGATTTTGAGGGATCGGGGCCTGAACATGCAGGAGGGTGAAAGGCGTGCAAGGAATAGAGTGAATTGGAACGATGTGGTATACCGGGGTTGACGTGCTGTCAATGGATTGAACCAGGGCATGTGAAGCGTCTGGGGTAAACCATGGAGAGTGTGTGGGGCGTGGATGTGGAAAGGGAGCTGTGGTTTCGGTGCATTATTACATGACAGCTAGAGACTGAGTGTGAACGAATGGGGCCTTTGGTGTCTTTCCTAGCGCTACCTCGCACACATGAGGGGGGAGAGGGTTGTTATTCCATGTGTGGCGAGGTGGCAATGGGAACAAATAAAGGCAGACAGTATGAATTATGTACATGTGTATATATGTATATGTCTGTGTGTGTATATATATGTGTACATTGAGATGTATAGGTATGTATATTGTGCGTGTGTGGACGTGTATGTATGTATATACCTGTGTATGGGAGTGGGTTGGGCCATTCTTTCGTCTGTTTCCTTGGGCTACCTCGCTAACGCGGGAGACAGCGACAAAGCAAAATAAATGAAATATAAATAATAATAATGATAATAATATTAATGATAATAATAATAATTATGATAATAATAATGATGATAATGATAATGATAAAATTTTTTTTACAGTTTCTCTTTGTACAATTTTTTAGTGGTCTTTTAAGTTTAGTTATTCATTTATTTATTCATTTTTTACATAAGGAAAGAAGAATTGAAGAGGCGGAACAGGTGAAGGTAAAGTTGTGGTTAAGAAGGAAGAGAGTGGGAGAAAGATGGTTGGTGGGCAGTTCTTGCTATTTCTAGATCTAGCTGTGATTTCTGATTAATTGACTTAAACGGAAGTGGTGAATGGTTGGTTTTGTTAGGCCGCTGGGGAAGTTTATGCTGAATCTTCGTATTGTGTTGAGGGATGTTTTTGATTTTTGAAATGTTTCGTTTTCTTGTATTTTTAATTTTTCCCAGGCTTTAACTGCAGCATTATGTGCTCTTATGTTGAAGGTTGTGTTTGTGTTGATTCGTGAATTTATTATGTTGAGAGTGCAAGGGTATCTTTGGTTTGTGGCAAATCTTAGTGCTTTGTTTTGGATTTATTGGAGTGATTTAAGTTGTGTATTGCTGAGTGTGTGAGTAGGTATAGCGGGATATTCTATTACAAGGAGGACTAAGGCTTTGACATGATGTGTTTTTATATCGAATGTCATGTTTCTGAGTCTATAGATATTGGTGAGAGCAGTCATACCTTTCTGTTTGCGATCTTTCACATTACATATGTAGCCGCCGCAGCTGGTTTTGAGACCAAGCATATTTCCTGATTCTTGAATGTCTGTCACTTCATCATTAACTATAAGAGGGCGAGTGACTTTTGCCCCCGGGTGTACTGGAGTGACTTTTGCCCCCGGGTGTACTGGAGTGACTTTTGCCCCCGGGTGTACTGGAGTGACTTTTTGCCCCCGGGTGTACTGGAGTGACTTTTGCCCCCGGGTGTACTGGAGTGAACTTTTGCCCCCGGGTGTACTGGAGTGAACTTTTGCCCCCGGGTGTACTGGAGTGAACTTTTGCCCCCGGGTGTACTGGAGTGAACTTTTGCCCCCGGGTGTACTGGAGTGAACTTTTGCCCCCGGGTGTACTGGAGTGAACTTTTGCGTGTTTGTCTTAACTTTCCATTTTTCCTCAAATTTGTTAATTATAGTTATTTCCTTTGCTGTTATTTTATTCATTTCTTTTGATCTCGAATGATATCCAACTATTTGTGTTATGTCATAATCATAGCATATGTTGAGGCCCTTTGATGGTTTAGGTATGTCTCTGGTGTATATGGTGAGGAGTATTGGGGAGAGGACACTCCCCTGATGTACTCCGCATTCTAAGTCAAAAGGTGTGCCAGTGTGACTTTGCAGTTTTAATCTTTGCCTCCCTGATGTCGAGGAAATCACATAACAGTTCTTCTATGGTTATTGGTAAGTTAAGGTGAAAGATTTTATATTTCAAGCCTAAGTGCCAGACTTTATCGTAATGTCTCCTAAGATTGGCACTATCCCCCGTCTGCTTTGTTTTGTGCAATCTGTTCTGTTGTGAGAGCTATTGCCTGTTGTGTGCCCCTTTCGTATCTGGATCTAACTGATTATCATTATGCAGGTTATTCCACTCCAGATGGTTACGCAGTGTTTTATTAATTAATCTTTCAAACAGTTTGCCTGGGACTTTGAGAAGGGATATTGGTCGCTACAAAAAGATATTTTTCCGTATTTTGTATTAGACGTAGTCATAAGCTTTTCTAAGTATTTGGGAAGCAGTCAACCGATAGGATTGGCTTAAAGATGTTGATGAGTCTGGTAACAGCAGAAGGTAGTAAGTTTTGGAATAGTGTTTTGTTTATTCCACTTTGACCCAGCGAAGTTATCTTTAAGAATTTGATGATAATGAACATTTCCTCTGTGCTGAATTCTGAGTCTAGATGATCACTGTTTAGCCTGTCTGTGTTTGCGTTTTCAAAAGGTGTTATCCTGTGTGTGTTGTTGTTTAAGAAATCCTTTACTCTTGTTGTGGTGGACGGGTTATTGTCATCCTCATCATCATGAAAGACCTTTAGTCAGATATTTCTATGCATGCTTTTTTTCTCGGGAAGTGTATCTTTGTTGTTTTCATGTAGGAGGTAATGTGAATCTGCGGTTTTTTGCCTTGTCAATGCTTTTATTTTTTCCAGAAGTTATATGGGTCTTTGTACGTGTTAGCTGTATTTATTTCTAAGGTATGCCAGTTATTGCTTGCATCATCTATTAGTTTTTCCTTCAGGTATCGTTGTAACATTTTGTATGTTCGGAATAAATGTTGTGTCCAGCCGTATCTAGTTGCATAATTTCTTAGGTCATTAAACTGAGTAATTAACTGAAGTGTATCTCGACTGTGCCTAGGAGCTGAGAGTGGACGAGATTGTGTTGTTAGGGATGTATTGTTTTACTGCATCTACGAGTGTTTATTGCCAATTACTGACTGCATCATCAGTTTCTCCTAATGGTGCAGCATTGAGGTTTGACTGGGATATGTTGGAGTGTGTGTATTGTTTAACGTCTACCCTTTTGGCATGTTGGAAGTTGGGTCGTGGTTGAGTTGGAATTAGTATCAGGGTCGTAGATATGTGAAGGACGTTGGGATATGATCACTGGCTGGGAGTGGGCCTCCTATTGCGAGAGTATTGTGGTGTGTAGGGAAGTTAGAGAGGATGATATCAGGATTCGTGTCCCTGTGTGTAGTGTAAAAGGTTGGGAAATGCGGTGCAATGTGTTTTATGACTCTGTCTTGAAGGAGCTTGTAAATGTGTCTACCTTGTGTGTTACTGTGAGTATAACGAAGGTATGGATGACTGGCATGTAGGTCTGCAATCATGAAGACAAGACTGAAACATTACGTCTAAAAAGTTTTATGAAATCTGGTGTAGGTATATATGGGCGTATGGGAGGTTGATATAATGTGGCTATCATAATTTTGCCCGTGTGTGTTTGTATTTAGGAAGTCAGAGATAAAGTCATCGTATAGCTTGTAGGTAATATTGTTTTTAAATGAACTAGCTGTTCGTCTGAGACTGTGTATCTTGTAACCTGGAATCTTGGGTGTTTCGTCATCTGTGAGACCATGACTTTCAACATGTCGTGGTTGTATTGTGTACAGATATTGCAAGGAGCTGTGCTTCTGTTTCTCCAGTTTAGTACATTGTGTTCCATGACTGTTAGCGGGTTATCCATGTTGGTGTTAAGGGGTTGCTTTACGGTTCTTGTTGTTGTTTCTATTAAGTTTGTCCGGCCTCTGTGGTCTCGACGTTTCCCACATCAACCCAGATGGTAGATTTTGGAACAAATCGTCTTCCAGGATCGTGAAGTAGTTTCCTAGATTAATGGTGTTGTTATTAATAACTTGAAGAATTTCTGCAATTTGCATGTTAGTGTACGTCATTTTATATTTCTTTTCTTGCAATCCTTTCAGAAGTTTAGTCTTGGTTAATGTATCTTTTGGCCATCCAGTACGTTTTGTAGTATAGACTGTAAGGATTATATATGTTCCTTTTATCTCTTCTTTTTGTTGGACTTCCTGACCTCTTTTAGTGCGTCCTTGTAATTTTTTTGCTCGTCTTTTTCTTTTACATCTGTTTCAAGATCTGAGCTGTCACTGTCCATGTCTTCCCCATTCACTGGTGTTGCTGGTTCTTGAAAAGTTGCCATAATTTTGTCTGAGGTGGGATTTGATGGAACAATTACGTTAGGTAATTTATCAAGTTTTAAAGTCTTGTTAAGTTTGTCAGAATAAGTACCCGGCTTTGCAGTATTCACTAGTGTGCCTGAATAGTGCATGTGAAGATTTTTGTGTGCGTTTCTGCAACAGTGAGATTGTTTGTTCTATTTTGATTTTTATGATGACGTATGAGCTTTTTTTTGAGTCCTATTTCCTTTTGTTTAGGATTTTTTCTTTTCTCTTAGTCTCCTTTGCAGTTGAGACAGTGTTTCACATTGGAGAAACATTCCCTCCATATATGACCTTCCCTGCACTCAGAGCAGATTTTATAATTTGCTCCTTAAGGACATTGATTTGTGATATGCGTCTCTAGTTCGTAACATTTCATGCGTGTCTTAATGAGGTAGAAGACATCTTTCTTTATTTAGGATGATGGAATGATCATTGAAAACAGGAACAGTCCAATCTCTGTTACCTTCTTTGCTATTTCTGACTTGCAGAATTTCATGTGATTTTCATGATTTTTGAGTGAGGAAATTTCATGACATTTACAATTTTTCCTTGTAGGTATTTATTTTTCTGTCCATGAGTTCGTGGTTGTAGATGTGTTTGTCCACATTGAGGACGAGCACCGACCTGTTTGTGGAGAAGAGCTTTCCTGCTCGAGTTCTGCATCGGTCTTTCCACTGAACATTTCTTCCATCTCCGATTCATTGTTGGTGATGATGATGAAGGAATCAGGAATGATGCGAGTTGCAAAGATGTCATATCTGGAAACACTTCCAGAAGTTTGTATCTCCTTGTGGGATCCTTGGTGTTACTGCCATCTTTATTTATTACAGAGGAAAAATTTTCTCACAAGGGGCCGGGGACCGACTTTTCAACACAGCAAAAGGGATTGGCCTCCTGCCTACTGTCGTCCTTTTCTAAGGTATGAGCCCGCCTGCTAACAAGTGTAGCAGCCCACGGAACAGCTTCCTAACCCTGTCATCTAACCCCTGGATGCTATTCACTAGCTCTACTAAGGGCCGCCTTTGTGCCACTGGCTGCAGGGTTTAGCTTCCTACTGTTCCAAGGGGATTCTAATGGATGGACAAAGGAACGGGAGGTGGCGTAATGGGATGGCTGTTGGGTGGTTGGCCGCCGCAAGGGCTAACAGTCACCCGGGCGTGTGCGCCCCGGTATACAGGGTGGCCTAATGTCGCGCCCTGAATGTGTGTTCAGTTGTTGTGATATTCAGTGACTTTGCGATGTACAAAAGTGACGAGAGGAATCACTGGCTACAGTAGATGCTTAGGAACAAGCCCAGAAGTGACATACTTCAGCATTTCAGCCATAACTCCATTGCCACTGCAGGTGCCTTTCCTTCCTTTAGCGTCATTATTGCCCTTCTTTCCTCCCTCTTTGCTATAGGCCCCTGTACTTGTATCCTCTACCTTCCATCCTCCATGCATGGAACAATTGCTGCCTTCCCTTCTCACACATTCATCAGTGCTTTAAAATACTCTTTCCATCTTCCTTTCACTTCCTCCTTTTGATTCAGCAACTTCCCATCCTTACTTTTCACGTTAACATTTCCAGTCTTACATCCACCTCTTTCCTTTTTCACGTCCTTCCGGTAAATTTTCTTATTTTTCATAAACTTTTCAACCTTCATTCAGAATCTTTATCGACTCTTTCTTTGCTTTCCTCCATCAGCTTTTATATCTATAATCAATATCACAGACACAGCAGAGTTCACCACCAATAATGTCTGGACTACATGTGCAAAAAGCTCTGTGTACCATTGATGAAAACACTGATCATTTCACTTTATTGTAGACGACTGAAGAATATATGAAAAGAAATTTGTGGGTTTAAGATATATACCAAAAATTGCATTATTTTAATAGCTATGAAAATTATAGTCTATGAATCACAGTGTATTGTCTGTCCCAGTTTCAAGTGTGAACTTTATTGAGTCTACCAAACATTCCAAAATTGTAAGAAAATCTTTTTATTCTTTATCAATAACCCACAAAGAATATCATCAGTATACCTGAACCAATTGATAATACTAAGTAAGATGTCATCAAGTATCATGCTTTTAAGAATTCCATATATAAACTACTTAACAGCATTGAGAGAGGGTTTCCCATAATCACATGAAACTGCTGTGCGAAGAAACTATCACTAAACTGAAATTTACAATCTTTAATACTTTGATGAAATCTAAAATGATACTTGTAGGCAATGTTAAAGTATGTTTGTCTGGCTCTTACACCAAAAACTCCAATAAGTCATCAAACGCTGGTGAATAATGACAAACAAAACTGATAAGGACACATCTGCTCACACTCAGTCTCTAGCTGTCATGTGTAATGCACCGAAATCACAGCTTCCAGGATCCAGAGACTTTTCCATGGTTTACCCCAGACGTTTCACATGCCCTGGTTCAGTCCACTGACAGCACGTCGACCCCGGTATACCACATCGTTCCAATTTACTCTGTTCCATCCACGCCTCTCACCCTCCTGTATGTTCAGGCCCTGATCGCTCAAAATCTTTCCACCTCCAATTTGGTCTCTCGCTTCTCATTGTTCCCTCCACCTCTGACACATATATCCTCTTTGTCAATCTTTCCTCACTCATTCTCTCCATATTTCAAAACCTTTCAACACACAATCTTCTGCACTCTCACTCTCTCACCCACATTTTTTTATTATTATTACCACACCTCTCTCTTAACCTTTCATTACTTACTCGATCAAAACATCTCACACAACATATTGTCCTCAAACAATTCATTTCAATCACATCCACCCTCCTCTGCAAAATCTTATCTATAGCCGATGACTCGCACCATATAACATTGTTGGAACCACTCTTCCTTCAAGCATACCCATTTTTCCTCTCTAAGATAATATTCTCCCATTCTACACATTCTTCATCGCTCCCAGAACCTTCGCCTACTCCCCAACATTAGGCTCACTTCCGCTTAACTACCATATATCTAAAACAATTCACTTCCTCCAATTTTTCTCCAGTCAAACTCACATCCCAACTAACTTGTCCCTCAACCCAACTGAAGCTAATAACGTTGTTCTTATTCACATTTACTCTCAACTTTTTCCTTTCAAACACTGTTCCAAACTCAGTCACCAGCTTCTGCAGTTTCTTTTCCAATCAGCCAATAGTGCTGTGTCATTGGCGAACAACTGACACTTCCCAGGCCCTTTTATCCTCAACAGACTGCATTTCGCACCTCTCCCCAACACTCTTGCATTTACCTCCCTCACCACATCATCCATAAACAAATTTGATGACCGTGGTGACATCACACACCCCTGCTGCAGACCAACATGTACTGGGAACCAATCACTCTTTTCCATTCCTACTCGCACACACCCTTGATAGAAACCCACTGCTTCACACACGCCTTACACCCTAGATAAAAACTCACTGCTTCTAGCAGCATACCTCCCACATCACATATTCTCAAAACCTTTAACAAAGCATCTCGATCAACTCTATTATATGGCCTCTCCAGATCCATAAATGCTACATATAAATCCATCTGTTTCCCTAAGTATTTCTTACACATCCTTCAAAGTAAACACCTGATCCACACATCCTCTACCACTTCAGAAACCACATTGCTCCTTCCCAGTCTGACGCTCTGTACATGCCTTCACCCTCTCAGTCAATACCTTCCCATACAATTGTCCAAGTTCCCTCAACAAATTTATGCCTCTGAAATTTGAAAACTTAACATTATCCCCTTTGCCTTTATACAGTGGCTCTATACTAGCATTCCTCTCATCCTCAGGCACTTCACCAAGATCAGTACATACAATGAATATCCTTACCAACCAATCAACAACACAGTCACCCCTCTTCTTAATAGATTCAACTGCGGTACCATCCACTCCTGCCGCCTTGCCGGATTTCATCTTCCGCAACGCTTTCACCACCTTTTCTCTCTTCACCAAACCATTCTCCCTGACCCGCTCACTTCACACACCACCCCGACCAAAACACCCTAAATCTGCCACTCTATCATAAAACACATTCAACAAACCTTCAAAATACTCATTCCATCCCCTTCTCACTCCATCATTACCTGTTATCACTTCCCCATTTGCCCACTTCACTGATGTTCCCATTCGTTTTCTTGTCTTACGCACGATATTTAACGCCTTTCAAAACCGCTTTTTAGTCTCCCTATGATTTAATGATACTCTCTCACTCCAACACTCTTTGCCCTCTTTTTCACCTCTTGCACCTTTCTCTTGACCTCTTGGCGCTTTTTTATACATCTTCCAGTCATTGACACTATGTTCCTGCAAATGTTGTCCAAAAGCCTCTTTTCTATATTGTCCAAAAGCCTCTTTTTTCCCTTTAACTAACAATCTTACTTCTTCATTCCACCACTCACTACCCTTTCCAACCTGCCCACCTCTCATCTTTCTCATGCTACAAGCGTCTTTTGCTCAAGCCATCATTGCTTCCCTAAATACATCCCATTCCTCCCCCACTCCCCTTACGTCCTTCGCTCTCAACTTTTTCCATTATACACTCAATCTCTCCTGATGCTTCCTCACACAAGTCTCCTTTCCAAGCTCACTTACTCTCACCACTTTTTTCTCCCCAAGATTCTCTTTTCTTTTCTGAAAACCTTTACAAATCTTCACCTTCGCCCCTCTCAGCACGCTAACATTCAAAAGTCTCTCTTTCACACGCCTATCAATTAACACGTAATCCAATAATGCCCTTTGACCATCTCTCCTAATCACTTATGTATGCTTATGTGTATCTCTCTTTTTAACCAGGTATTCCCAATCACAAATCTTTTTGCAGCACACAAAACCACAAGCTCTTCCCCATTTCCATTGACAACACTGAATACCCCATGTACACCAATTATACCCTCAACTGCCACATTACTCACCTTTGCATTCAAATCACCCATCACTATAACCCGGTCTCGTGCATCAAAGCTGCTAACACACTCGCTCAACTGCTCCTAAAACACTCGCTTCTCATGATCTTTCTTCTCATGACCAGGCGCAAAGGCACCAATAATCACCCATCTCTCTCTATCCACTTTAGTTTTACCCACAACAATCTAGAATTTACTTTCTTACGCTCTATCACATACTCCCACAACTCCTGCTTCAGTAGTGTTACTCCTTCCTTTGCTCTTGTACTCTTATCAACCTCTGACTTTACTCCCAAGACTTTCCTAAACCACTCTTCCCCTTTACCCTTGAGCTTCGTTTCACTCAGAGCCAAATCATCCAGGTTCCTTTCCTCAAACATACTACCTATCTCTCCTTTTTTCTCATCTTGGTTACATCCACACACATTTAGACACCCCAAACTGAGCCTTCGAGGAGGATGAGCACTCCTTGCGTGACTCCTTCTTCTGTTTCCCTTTTTAGAAACTTAATTACAAGGGGAGGGGGTTCCAGCAACCCCCTCCCGCTCCCTTTAGTCGTCCTCTATTACTTGCGGAAATACATGGGAAGTATTCTTTCTCCCTTGCCCTCAGGGGTTATATATATATATATATATATATATATATATATATATATATATATATATATATATATATATATATATATATATATATATATATATATATATATATATATTCATACTTTCTCACTTTTATCCTTTTCCGGCGCCACCCCACCCCGCAGGAAAGAGCATCACCACCTGGGAAGAGGAAAAAAGAATTCTGCCATTGTATTTCCTATATGTCGTAGAAGGCATTACGAGGAGTGGGAGTAAGGGGCTGGGACCTCTCCCGTTATAGTAATTCAAATTGTAAAGGATGAAATAGAAGGAACCAAGAGAGGAGCGGTCATCTTCCTTAAAGGCTCAGGCTGGGGTGCTTCAATGTGTGTGGGTGTTACCAAGATGGGAAGAAAGGATAGGCAGGTATTATGTTTGAAGAAAGGAATCTGTATGTTCTACCTCTAAATGAAACAAAGCTAAAGTGTAAGGGGGAAAGAACTGTTCAGGTCTTAGGGGCAAAGTACAAAGTACAAGAGCGAGAGCCGAAGGAGTTGCATTACTGTTGAAGCAGAAGTTGTGGGAATGGGTGAGAAAGTGTAAGGAACTGAGCTCCAGACTGATGTGAGTAAAAAAGAAAGTGGATTACGAGAGATGGGTGATTATTGGTGCTTAAGTACCTGGCAATATCAAAAGTGATGAAAGGAGGCGAGTGTTTGGATAGCAGCTTAGTGAGTGTGTCAGCAGTTTTGATGCAAGAGACTGGATGTTAGAAGTTGAAGAATTTAATACGAAATTGACAAATATAGCAGTTGAGGATATAACTCAGGAACATGAGGTATTTAGTGAGGTGAATGGAAATTGTGAACAGCTTGTAGAGGTGTCTGCTAAAAAGAACTGGTGTTTGGGAATACCTGTTTTACAATGAGGGCCATACATAAGCTCCTGTGGATGAGGAAAGATGGTACGTTGGCATTATTGGATTTTAAGCTAATTGACCGACATGGAAAGATTCACTTTTGGATGTGAATGTCATGAAAGAGGCAACTGGTGGGATGTTCACCCAGAGGAGGCAGGGGTGAAGAGATGTAGAGGTTTTTGGAAAAGAGCAAATGATACAGTGAGAAGCGGGTAGTGAACTCAAGATGGTTTGAAAAGGAGAATTGTTTGATAATGTACCAGGAGAGACTGAGTAGAATGACAAATGTGAGGGTAAACAAAGCCCGGGTAGTGGATGGGAAATGAAGGCATTTAGGGAAGTAATGCTGGCATATAGAAAAAACGAAAGCAGCATGTAGAAGGTGAGACGTAGAAAAGGCAGTGAGGGGTGGCATGACAAAGTAAAATTGCCAGTGAAAGAGAAAGATGTATGAGTGTTACTAACAGGGAAGGAGTGCGGTTGGTTGGGAGGTATACAAGAGAAAGCAGTAAGAAGTCAAGAGGAGGGTGCAGGGGCTGAAAAGGGGGCAAATGAAACTTGGATTTAGGGATTGTCAGCAATTAGGGGGAGTAAGATGTTGTGGGAGGAAGTTAATGGTATAAAAAAAAGTAAGGGACGAATGTAAACATTAGGGAATGGAGCTAATGAGGAAGTGGTAACAATTAGTGATGAGGTGAAAAGCTGTGGTCAATACTTTCAAGCACTGTTCAATTTGTTTGATGATATGGTGGCAGATGTAGGCTGTATGGGGTGAGATGTAGGTTGTATGAGGCGAGAAGGGTCATGGCAAGTGGTTCTAAGGAAGACAGAAGAGTTGATTGCATAAGATGAAATGTGGCAAGGCGATTGGAATGGATTGTATTGCAAAATGGGTGATTGTGTTACTGATCGATTATTTAGGATTTTTACTGTGTGTGGATCATAGTGAGTTGCTTGAGGATTGGCAGAATGCATGCATAGTGTTACTGAATAAAGGCAAGAGGATCAAAGATGAGTTTTCAGATTACGGAGATGTAAGTTAATTTCGTGTATCTGGTGACTTTTATGGAAGAATGGTGATTGAGAGGTTGATAGTATGCAAAGAGCATTCGATTCGTAACGAACAGTGTGGTTTCTGGAGTTGTAGAGAATATTTGGAGTAGGTGTTTGTATTGAAGAATGTAACTTGGAAATACTAAGAGAAATACAAGGATTTGCATTTGGCATTTGTGGATCTAGAAAAAGTGTATGATGGGGTTGATAGAGATTTTCAGCTGGTGTTACATACACACACACACACACACACACACACATATATATATATATATATATATATATATATATATATATATATATATATATATATATATATATATATATATATATATATATATATATATATGTATATATATATATATATATATATACATATATATATATATATATATATATATATATATATATATATATATATATATATATATATATATATATATTTTTTTTTTTTTTTTTTTTTTTTCTTGCTTTGTCGCTGTCTCCCGCGTTTGCGAGGTAGCGCAAGGAAACAGACGAAAGAAATGGCCCAACCCACCCCCATACACATGTATATACATACATCCACACACGCAAATATACATACCTACACAGCTTTCAATGGTTTACCCCAGACGCTTCACATGCCCTGATTCAATCCACTGACAGCACGTCAACCCCGGTATACCACATCGCTCCAATTCACTCTATTCCTTGCCCTCCTTTCACCCTCCTGCATGTTCAGGCCCCGATCACACAAAATCTTTTTCACTCCATCTTTCCACCTCCAATTTGGTCTCCTTCTCCTCGTTCCCTCCACCTCCGACACATATATCCTCTTGGTCAATCTTTCCTCACTCATTCTCTCCATGTGCCCAAACCATTTCAAAACACCCTCTTCTGCTCTCTCAACCACGCTCTTTTTATTTCCACACATCTCTCTTACCCTTCCGTTACTTACTCGATCAAACCACCTCACACCACACATTGTCCTCAAACATCTCATTTCCAGCACATCCATCCTCCTGCACACCACTCTATCCATAGCCCACGCCTCGCAACCATACAACATTGTTGGAACCACTATTCCTTCAAACATACCCATTTTTACTTTCCGAGATAATGTTCTCGACTTCCACACATTCTTCAAGGCTCCCAGAAAATTCGCCCCATCCCCCACCCTAGGATCCACTTCCGCTTCCATGGTTCCATCCGCTGCCAGATCCACTCCCAGATATCTAAAACACTTCACTTCCTCCAGTTTTTCTCCATTCAAACTCACCTCCCAATTGACTTGACCCTCAACCGTACTGTACCTAATAACCTTGCTCTTATTCACATTTACTCTTAACTTTCTTCTTTCACACACTTTACCAAACTCAGTCACCAGCTTCTGCAGTTTCTCACATGAATCAGCCACCAGCGCTGTATCATATATATATCTATATATCTATATATATGTATATATATATATATATATATATATATATATATATATATATATATATATATATATATATATATATGTATATATATATATATTATCCCTGGGGATAGGGGAGAAAGAATACCTCCCGCGTATTCCCTGCGTGTCGTAGAAGGCGACTAAAAGGGGAGGGAGCGGGGAGCTGGAAATCCTCCCCTCTTGTTTTTTTTTTTTATTTTCCAAAAGAAGGAACAGAGAAGGGGGCCAGGTGAGGATGTTCCCTCAGAGGCCCAGTCCTCTGCTCTTAACGCTACCTTGCTGATGCGGGAAATGGCGAATAGTTAAAAAAAGAAAAAAAAAAAAATATATATATATATATATATATATATATATAAATATATATATATATATATATATATATATATATATATATATATATATATATATATATATATATATATATATATATATATATATATATATATATATTTTTTTTTTTTTTGCTTTGTCGCTGTCTCACGCGTTTGCGAGGTAGCGCAAGGAAACAGACGAAAGAAATGGCCCAACCCACCCGCATACACATGTATATACATACACGTCAACACACGCAAATATACATACCTACACAGCTTTCCATGGTTTACCCCAGACGCTTCACATGCCCTGATTCAATCCACTGACAGCACGTCAACCCCGGGAAACCACATCGATCCAATTCACTCCATTCCCTGCCCTTACCCCACCCTCCCGCATGTTCAGGCCCCGACCACACAAAATCTTTCTCACTCCATCCCTCCACCGCAAATTTGGTCTCCCACTTCTCCTCGTTCCCTCCACCTGCGACACATCCTCTTGGTCAATCTTTCCTCAC